>NC_137233.1:265265-482765 GCF_949987685.1 Ammodytes marinus | reverse complement strand
ATGAATCTGTGTTCTGCTTCTTGCTTCTTGGATGCTCTTCGGTCGGTCCGTTGTTTTTTTGTTTTTTTTCTCTTTGAGATTTTGACGGTTTTGCTCACGCTGCCTCCTGGGATTCTGAGTTTGGCCTCTTGATAAAACTTGAATATTTCCCCCATTGGGAAACTGGTTCCTTCTTAGTGTGTGTTGATCGTAGACTCAGTCTAAAACAAAAAAAGTATTCTATATATGCCTAGTCAAGAAGGCAAACTTCAATTTGGTGTTTTTGCTTCTCTGTCTGATGTGAAAAAATCGAATCCAATTTCACAAATGAGAAAAAAAACCTGATTTGTCAATTAGTCGACTATAGGCAAGATTCAAATATGTAAATGCTTGGACCGGGACATCCCTACTCCTAAACAAATGTTCCTTCCACTCACCCATGCATTTCTTACTAGCGGTTATAAGACATTTTCTGATGTAATCTAAAAGAGCATACAGAATCCACACTACGCTTTCATATGTATAAGAACTCTGTCACACAGAAAACAAACAAAACCAAGTCGGTCAAAATGTTGATTCAAACATTAAAACAGTGTTAAAATTGTCTGAAAAAACCTCCTGAACAAAAAATAGTTGAGATGGCAAAAAATGTACTTTTTAGAAGTTAAATTACAGTTACAGTTAAGTTACTATCCTGGTCCCACCAGACCATCGTAGGGGAGAACGGGGTAATTTGTCACACGGGTTGGTTGTCACAATCGTTATATCTCGGAACCAGAAGGCGCTGTCTGTGAAATTTTTGTATGTAAATATCCAGAATTGGGATCAGAGGTCACCTACATAGTCTTCCTTGGAGTTCGACTGCTGCATTTGAGGTGAGACGACTGTTTGTGTTTTTCATGTCAAATTGAAAATATTTAGCTCCTCAGTATTTTTCTTCTAGGCTTTTACACAATGGGTTTATAACAAAACACTTGTTACCCATACAAAGTGTGAAGGGTAAACTATAGTTTAGATTGTGGTTAGCAAGCTAATTAGTTGTCAGATGGTTGTTGGCCTTGATGCTAGCAAGAAATTCAAGTTGGGGTTGGTCGTCAAATTTTTTGGGGGGTTGGTTGTCACATGTTATCTCAAGGCTGCAGCCAGAAAAGGAACCCAATAACGAAAGAAATTGTCAAGCTGTATCCTCACTGACACCCCAGAGAAGGAAAGAATAGAGCAGGAAAAGGCAGCTAGCAAGCAAAAGAAAAAAGGGCAACAAAATATTAACAACCCAGTGCATCCCAAACTAGACCAGCTGCCAAGGCTACAGACCGTTATGTAGGCCTATTTGTCAACTTGACAATGCAATTAAACTTTCAAATTTAGTTCTACTTTCTTGCCTTCTTTTTAAGATTATTCCCATTAAGATTACATTGTGACAAACAACCCCATAGTGTTTGACAACCGACCCCTTGATGGGGTTGGTTGTCACAATGTGTAAGGGTGTCTTTGATGATTAATTTCTTCTTTATTACAATACTATAGAAAAAGTGAGGGGTACACATTTCAAGCCAACACCTTTAGCTTCAATTTAATGTAGGAATGACTATTGAAAAATGTTTAGATGATAAGCAATTCTCACTAGAGTAAAAAGTGTGCCTACTTACCCCGTTCTCCCCTACTTCATTTAGCCTGGTCCTACCAGACCATCGTACTTCATTTCATTTGTACAGAAGGTCTGGAATCGCTCAATTGACAAACGTTAACTCACTTGAAGGCGGGTGTCTGTTGAAGTTTAAAACTATTGGATCTGCCCAGTGCCACTCTGGATCTGCCAATCAATCGCATAACGTTTGGTCGTGATGTATGTCATGCGCCGGCTTCTGACTACAACTGAAACTGGCGCACGACCTCAACGTCATTGTTCCCAGCCAGTCCCTCTGTTCACTGATTGGACCGGTAAAAAATCTGCAGGAGAATAAAATCTGTTTTTTCATTAACTCAGAGACATTAACTCAGAATCCCGTCTGGCGTTGAATCGAAACCAAAAATATAAAAAATAAAATAAAACCAGGTGTGTGTTTTTTAAAAAGCCTTTGAGTTTGAAATGTTCGTGGTTCCCATCCCAACGTGTGTTCCTTCTCCACGGCTCAGACACGGCGACTCTCCAGTGTTTAGTGATGAAGATGAAGAAGACCTTTATTTACTGTGTAGTAGCCGACATTAGGGACTTTTAAGCTGCTCCGAGGAACTTTCAGTGTGTGTTCATTATAGCGCCCTCCTTTGGACAAAAGCGGTAGTGTTTTTACCACGCCAGCTGTTGTTCCTGGGTGAGGGTATACCCATGACAAAGGAATTAAGAAAAACTATTTAAAGAATAGCATTATTTCCACTGATGGTCTGGTTAGCTGTTACATGTAATTTGTGATCATCAGAGGAAAAAATAGACTGTTTCAGAAATATTTAAAAGTTCCTCGTAGCACCTTTAAATTCCCTGTTAAAAGAACTTTGGCTTTTGGATTTGTGATGAATGATTATCTGGTGATTTCATGTCGAGGTTGTCAAACAATGCATGCCTGATATGTTCGATGTTGAAACAGAAAAAGATTTTAAAATAATGAAATAATGAAAATTGTCACGACGACACAGTTGACTCCACCTGTCTGTTCTGAATGTCCTGTTTTTGATTTCTAGTTCCGTCAGTCAACGGGCCAGACAACACTCTGTCAAGATGGCAACACTTACGCATTATATTTTTAAAAGATCCATATTTGTAGATGATATTTTGGTGTGATAACTGTTACGGCCGGCCTTACCAGGCTCGTTAACCGGCCAGTAAACATTAAATAAACCAGACAAAACCATGAATCAACGTTTAAACCATAAGGTAATGTTTATTAAAGCAATCCCACAACTCAACTCAACCGGAGGGCTGCAAAAGAAAAAGGGTAAACGGGAGGAAGCCAGAGTATTTAATGACACATAGTGGTAAGATTGTAGATGTCAACGCTCCCTTGCTAACCCCATTCCTTTGGGGAGAATTTACAGAAGCTACGTTGGCCTTCAAGGACAAGAAGCTATAGTTAGTAAAGATGGCATCATCCACGAGTCTTTCCACAATATCAAGTGATGAGGTGAAGATGTATTTAGTTATTTATTCTATAGTACTTCTTCTTCTTGGTCTTCCAACAGGTGCATTTCCTCAGGACGCCCACTATATATAAAAACGTGTAAGTGAAATTTAACTTCCTGAGCTGGTTTCAATGAAAAAGCTGCCACATAGGAAGTGTTATCATACCAACATATCATCTACAGACATGAATCTCTTGAATAATGATATGTTTTTTCATCTTGACTGTGATATTCTGGAGTCTGTCCCATCGACTGACTCACTGACTCTTTGTCACACGGCAGAACATTTCTCTGACCCGTTTCCTAAACTTTCCCCTGGAGACTGTTTGGGGAAATGGATAAAAAAGATGAAAAAATATATATTTAAAGAAAACAAAATACTTGTAAAAAATAGAATAAAAACAAAGCCCTGATGAAGCATGTATGTTTTCTACAGTTTGTACTGAGTATCTCCATGTTGCCCTGCTGCTTCACGTGCCAATGTCGTTGGAGAGATTTTACATTCGGCCTCATGCAACTATTCTGTGGTGTTGTCCAAGAATGTATCAACATGAAATAAAAAAAAACCTTTGGTTATTTTTTTATATAAATTGTCCAAGGATTTGTGTCTTCCTGTTTATTCTAGGTTTGTGGGGGTGGGTTTGTGTGTGTGTGTGTGTGTGTGTGTGTGTGTGTGTGTGCGTGCGCGTGTGTGTGTGTGTGTGTATGTTCGTGCTTGTGCGTGTGTGTGGGTGCGTGTGTGTGTGTGTGCGTGTGTGTGTGCATGCGTGCGTGCGTACTTGTGCGTGTGTGTGTGCGTGTGTATGTGCGTGAGCGTGTGTGTGTGTGTTTAACTGAACTGCATGGCCGACTTCACACAAAATGAAGCACTCCATCTCACTTTACTAAGAAGCTTGTTCTCTAAATGGAATATCATCAATAAAGTTAAAATCTACAGATCTGTAACACGCAGAAGAGATAACTCTCCCCCGCTCACCTGCTCGCTCTTCTATTATAGAAATGGTTCTTTCTACATTGAGATAAGTTTCTGTTTCATGAGCAGAATAAATATCTAGACGGGAAGGTTTGCCCTTCTAAGTCTATCCAGGGATGGAGACAGAGGAACGTAGAATGTATTTATATTGATAGAATTAGATTAATAGTAGGTCTCATTATGAGTTAAGTTAATTATTATTTGTCCACATTAAAGGTGCACTATGTAACTTTTGTTTGTGTCAGAGAAGTGAAACATTTTCTAAGGTATATTGTCATGACTGAATAAACAAACTGTCCTCACAGGAAAAGATTAATAGTAGGTCTCTAAAGTTAAACTAAAGTTAAGCTTATTATTATTTTTCACATTAAAAACAGTAGCGGGGGGGGGGGGGGCTCTCCTGGTGTATTGGTTAGCCCCTCCATAGAGTCTCAGTCCTCTTCACAGCAGACCCGGGTTAGAATCCAGCCCGGGTCGTTCTCTGCATGTCATTCCCCTCGCTGACACATTTCATCTCTGTCTCTAAGACACTATCATTTTAGAAATCTCACTAATCTCACTGTTACATGGTTTTGTGGATGAATTTAATCCATTAATCTGTTACTGTTTCAGTCCTGAGTAACATTCAAACATTATTGAGAGATTACCAAACAGTAATTAACCTTTACATTTTAATTTGTTGATGAAAAATAAAAACATTTTGTCGTAGTTTTATTTTTTCAAAGCTAGATTATATTAATTTTAGGATCATTTTAAGAGTTCTAACATGATTTAACATGACAGGCTGTTAGGGATGGTAGGATGGCCTAGAGGTAAGGGGGCCGACAAGAGGGGGTTATTTGTAACACTAAGGCGGCTGCTATTACATCTACTGTGCCCACCATCTCTACCATTGTGTCCTTGAGCAAGACACCTAACCCCAAACTGCTACAGACCTTTTTCTAGGTCCCTGTGGGATGATCCCCTATATGTAGAACTGTAGTCAAGTCAAGTCAAGTCAAGTTTATTTATAAAGCACATTTAAAACGACAGCAGCCGACCAAAGTGCTGTACAGGCAGAATAAGATAAAAAACATAGGCAAGACAGAGACAAAATCACACCGGGGGAAAAAAGAAAAAACACGCATAAAATCATTAAAAACTAAATTTAAAAATGAAATAGAAATATCAATAAGAAAGTCAGAAAATATGCCATAATCAAGGGGGGAATGCCAGGGAGAAGAGGTGTGTTTTCAGTGACGATTTGAAAATGTCAACAGACTGTAATGATTTAATGTGGATGGGGAGGTTGTTCCAAAGTCTGGGGGCAGCTGCGGCAAAGGCCCTATCACCTCGGGTCTTAAGTCTGGTTTTCGGAACCTTGAGCAGCAGTTGGTCGGAGGAACTGCATGTGTGTGTTAGAAATGTAGGAGGGGTCAGCTGAATGTATTTCCATTTCCATGTGTTGTAATTTAATTTAACAGGTCTCACTTGCAAAAGAGTCTTCGGTCTCAATGGGATATACCTGTATAAATAAAGGTTAAAAAAATAAAATAATAATTGACTAAAATAAAGACTTAATTTAGTCCAATATCTATAAATATATAAACAAACTGACTTATTTAAAAGCTCTTTGTCTCTTTGTTCTGACAAACCTGAAATCATTTTTATTTTCCTCATTTCCTCATTTACTCACGCACACAAACACATCCCCCCCCCCCCACACACACACACACACACACACACACACACACACACACACACACACACACACACACACACTGTTGTCTTTTCATCTTTACTACACAGAGAAACTAGATAGATTTATTTAACTGTTTTATTTCTGTTCAGATCACATCACTGAGTCGTGACCGGTGAGTATTCATTCTACACTTTTACTACATCATAAACTCCTTTATGGCTCATCTCTCTCTCTTTCTGTCTGTCTCCCTCTCTCTCTCTCTCTCTCTCTCTCTCTCTCTCTCTCTCTCTCTCTCTGTCTCTCTTTCTCTCTCTCACTCTCTCTTTCTTTGTCTCTCTTTCTCTCTTTCTCCATCTCTATGGTTGCGTTCCGAATCGCATACTTTCTAATATATAGTAGTATGTAGAAAAAAGATTTAGGATGTCCCGATTCTTGTGGCCAGATTTAGGATGGTTAGAAGTACCCGGATGTCCTACTTCATGCGGCCAAGATTGTTAGTGTTGAAAAGTGCATCCTATTTGGCCGATTCTGACCCACAATCCAGTGCGCACGTGAAGTGACGTCACATCGACGAAGCTTCCATATGAAAACAAACGGGGATGCGACGGATATAAGAGGCAAGATCAAGGCGCAATGTTATGATGAAATAAGAGAGTAAAATATGTCCCAATAGTATGCCTACTGCATCCTAACTAGATTCTTTTTATCGTCGGATGTAGTATGTAGAATAGAAAAAAGAAAGAGTATGAGATTCGGAACGCAACCTATCTCTCTCTCTCTCTCTCTCTCTCTCTCTATGTCACTATCTCTATATCTCTATATACAGCTCTGGAAAAAATGAAGAGCTCACTCCAAATGTTCTGTCTCTCATTTTACTATTTAGAGGCATATGTTTGAGTAGAATGAACATTTTGATTTTATTCTATAAACTACTGACAACATTTCTACCAAATTCCCTGATAAAATATTGTCATTAAGAGCACGTCGATCAAGTAATGTAGAGATGAAGATTGAAGAACAATCCAGACTGGTCTCTTCACATTTTCTTCCAGAGCTTTATAAAGAGAGAGAGAGACACACACAGAGAAAGAGAGACAGAGAGAGAGAGACACAGAGAAAGAGAGAGAGACAGAGAAAGAGACAGAGAGAGGGAAAGAGAGACAGAGAGAGAAAGAGAGAGACAGAGAGAGAGAGAGAGAGAGAGAGAGACACACACACACAGAGGAGCCATATATTTCGTATATGAATGTGTCAGAATCTCATGTGTTACTAAAGCACATCCCATACAGTAGCCTTGCCTCCTGTTGTCATGGAAACTACTTCTCTCTTAGATGGTGGAGCGGTTTGGAAACAGACAGAACTATGAATGTTTAAATGTTCCAGTGCACAGAATCACAACTAAACTGTGATAAACAACAACACGTAGCTTCTGTAAATCCTCAGAACGGACACAGGGGGGCGTTGCAATCTATATTTTAACCACTAGATGCTGCTAAATACTGTGTGTGTGTGTGTGTGTGTGTGTGTGTGTGTGTGTGTGTGTGTGTGTGTGTGTGTGTGTGTGTGTGTGTGTGTGTGTGTGTGTGTGTGGCTACATAGTGCAACTAACTTCCATAGTGCTGACACTGTTACAGACAGACAGACGGACGGACGGACGGACGGACGGACGGACGGACGGACGGACGGACGGACGGACGGGCGGACGGACGGACGGACGGACGGACGGACGGACGGACGGACAGACAGACAGACAGACAGACAGACAGACAGACAGACAGACAGACAGACAGACAGACAGACAGACAGACAGACAGACAGACAGATAGATAGATAGATAGATAGATAGATAGGGGAGGGACCAAAGAGAACAAGTTGAGCGGTTGAGGTATTTGGATTCGAATCTCTATCCCAACTGTCATTTCCTCCCCAAATTCTCCACCCCAGCTTTAATGAACCACAGACCCATGTCTCCTATAGTGGAGCATTGTGTAGCAAATGCAGTGTTCGTTTTGTCTGAAGTAGTGCATGTTGTGTCAGTTTAATATATACGAATACATTCATTCTTATCGTGTTTATTAAGATGAAAATAGGCTCTAACCTAAATCTGTTCTGAAAATCTTTGGACTCTAATGTGTTGTAAAAAATGAAATAAAGATTTAAACTGGCTTCATCCATCATCTAGAATTTTGGTTTTTAAAGAGAAGCAAAAATAATCCTAAACATATTTGCTAGATAAAACATATTATACAAAACATTATAGTTTTATATCAGTAATCAACTAGCATGATATTTATATGTTGAAATGATATCTATAGCCCCTTTTACACAGCCAGTGAAAGCCGGGAATATGCCGGCCTTTCGGCCCTCCCCCCAGCTGTGTAAATGCGACAGTTGCGGAACGAGGGAAGAAAGGTGCGAGTGATCGTTCTGGGAATTTTACTACCTCGGGGGGTAGTAAGATTCCCGACACGATCAGTTCCGCCTCTCTGTTTAAATGCTCCAGCTTGTTGTTGCGGAACAGGGGGGCGTTTGACGTTCCATAGTCTACGTTCTAAACATGCGACCATGTTAGCAGTTGAAGGACGTGTGTTTAACATTAACCACGGCGGCCTGATGTCCCGTAAAAATCACCAAATAAAAGGAACGGTGTATAATCTAGCTGATCATAAGGTCCGTTGCTCAATCCAAACCCCCGCGCTTCATTTTGCAGAGTGTATGAGTCTATTTCTGCCCAGGAGAAGTTGTACAATGGAAAGCTAGGCTAGGCTAAGTAAGGGATAAAGTATAGCGAACGGGTCACTTGCTAGAAATAAAGACCGACAAGCTGAAGCAGGAGCCCGACGCGCAGCGGAGGGCTCTTGTTCAGCTTGAAGGTCGATCTAGTAACGGGGGAATAGTCTGCTCGCCCCGCTAGACTGTCTGCTTCAGCTGACTGAAGGCTCCGGCTCAGCTGTTAACCACAGAGCTACTGTTTTGCTAACACATTCCGCCGCCGCTGTTATTATCCTAAGTCTGAGCGTATATCCACACTTTATTTCTGTCTACAGTAACGTGACTTCACACACTGTGTGTATGTGTATGTCTGATTGGCAGATCGCTGCCCTCACAAAGAGACTCGCTCACAACCAACCTGTCACACACACACACACACACACACACACACACACACACACACACACACACACACACACACACACACACACACACACACACACACACACACACAGAGGTGAAGCGGTCGGATTGATTTAGTCAGTTTGGTTAACTGTCCCAGTGATGTTGGACTCAGCGCGTAGCGAGATCAACTGGCACATCGTGGGGACAGTAAAATACGGCCCTCTACTGCAAGCTCCAGCACTTCTGCTCTCAATTCACCGGCCATTGTTGTTGTTGTAAAGCAGCTGACCGGCGCGGCGCTAAATGTTTACGTCACACCTGACGCTGTTTACAAGCACCTCTTTCATTCCGGAGCGCTGTGTAAAAGGGACTACTGATGCGCCAGCAGGCCGGCGTTGCTTGGTTCTGTGTAAATAACACAGAAGCAAGCAAAGCCGGCATATTGGAGTGATGTTGTTCCGTCAATATGCCGCAATCTCTGTGTAAAAGGGGCTTATGATTATACCCCGTTCACCTGCAGTGTCTTGACTTTGACCACTGGGTGGTAGTAATGCGCTCAGCGTCTACACTGACGGAAGTCTATATCAAGGAGAAGAAGAATCTGGTTAGGATCTGCGCATGCGTGGTATTTTCTCACAACACTGGAAGATTCAGCAGACAACGCAAGCCTCTTCGCCGTCTCATCTTTATTTATCAGGTTCGTAATGTTTCTAAACCTCACCGTGATTGTTGTAGTTTGTTAAAGAATGTTGAGAGATCGTTTTAGTTTAAGGTAATATAGTGAAATGAGCGGAGTTTGTCTTACTTTCACTAAAGTGTAGCTGCCAAGAAACAAACATGGCGTTGTCTCCCGCGTTTACTGTTTACTGTGATGGCTCTTTCCCGCTACATTGTACCGTCAACTCGCCTCTGGTACAGGTACTGTTGTATAGGTCGTTTTCTACACAAGATAGTGGTCGTTATTATCTTTCAAACTCCCAGCAGGACATGTAGCCTACAGTATTAGCCTCAGCTTGCCTTACACACAGCAGAGTCTCAGAGCTACACCGCCCATATCTGGAGTGAACTTTTACTAAAGGCTCCTGCTCTTCCAAACGTTATCACTAAAAAACAATTATCTATCGTATTAGTGTGCATGTTACGGGTCCCGAGCATAGATAGTAAATAATATGGATGTAGCATCCGGGCTGACGTCAGTTAGTCACACGGCATCCAATAATCCTGGATTGTGCGCGTCGCCATCTTGTGAGATTTTTACTCCGCCTCACGTCGGGGGGAGGGAGATAGCTGACGTATACCTCCGAGGCAAAGTGAGGGACAACCGGCGGAGAGACACGTAACAATAATTGTGGAATACGATAATTGTTCCAAAATGATATAGTCTTTGTCCCATATGTAGTTGCCTACTGGAATAATTGTGTATCTGACCTTAATTGGAAAAAAATCTGGACTTTACCATCTACATTTTTGATCACTAACAAAATGAAAGAGGTATCTTTTAAGATTATACACCGTTACTATCCCTCTAAACTATGTTTGCAAAGATTTAAATTAGATATAGATGTCAATTGCTCATGTTGTAATATGTACCCTGAATATGTAACACATTTATTTTGGAACTGTTCCCATTCAAACAATTTTTGGAAAGATATTTGCACTTTTATCACTCGTTTCATTGACCCCAAGTTTTCCCTTTGTATTGAACATGTATTGTTTGGTTTCTTCAATTACACCTCTAGTCAAGTAAACCAATATTTTATTATAAACCTTATTATTTCATTAGCTAAATGGCATATTCATAAATGTAAATACTCCAATCAGAAACCGCTTTGTGTTGTGTTTGAGAAAGAAACCAAACAATACATGAGGAATATTCTATGTTCTAGAAATGGGAAAGCTATTAAAACACTTAGTGTGTGTGCTCTTTATAATATTTTTATTTCATTTAATGCTGCTTTTTGTATTTTTTGTGACTGTATTTTGTATGTCTGCCATTTCTGTACCCCCTGGCTGTTGTTGTATTGCTAATTGTCAAATGTATATATAAAAAATAAACGGGCGGAGAGCTGTCACTCAGGAGATTGCGCCAAGGTTCAAGGTATCTTTATTATCCCCGAGGGGCAATTTGTTGTACAGCCAGCAGTGTAAAAAGATGGCAAACATATAACATATAAGACAACAAATAACACAAACAGATCACATATTTACATGTGGTCATTGACCAGACTGATGGCAGCAGGCATAAATGATTTCTTCCACCGGTTAGTTGGGCAAGGTGGAAGCCTGTATCTGCGCCCTGATGGCAGCAGGGTAAACTCAGGGTACAGGGGATGGGTCGAGTCAGCCATGATTGAGCGGGCCTTCCTCAGTGACCTGACCTTATACAGGTCATTGAGGTTGCTCAATTGGGTTCCAGCAATCTTGCTGCACAGTTTAACAAGTGCCTGCAGCCGATTTTTCTGCTTTACAGAAAGTGACCCGTGCCAGCAGACAAAACAAAAAGTAAGAATAGATTCAATGAAACAAGAATAAAACATTTTCATAAAAGTGGTGTCAACATTAAAACTGCGGAGCTTCCGATAAAAGTACATACGCTGATGTGCTTTCTTGCACACAGCATCGACATGGTGCTCAAAGCTTAATTTTTCATCAATCACAGTCCCAAGGTATTTGTATTGCTGCACCACTTCAACAGGCTGATCATGCATTAAAACAGGGGAGATGGGGGATGGAGCTTTCCTAAAATCAATCAACATCTCCTTTGTTTTTGTCACATTAATATTTAAAAAGGATGATTCACACCAATACATAAAATCGCTCACTACAGGACCGTGTTCAGGGTCGTCACCGTTGAGGAGGGACACAATAATAGAATCATCTGCAAATTTTAAAATGTGGCGCCTATCATGTCGGCTACGACATTCATTTGTGTATAAAACAAATAAAAGAGGTGAGAGGACACAGCCTTGGGGGGATCCGGTGGAGGAGAACAGAACATCTGAAAGAACGCCATTCACCCTCACCCGTTGTGACCTGACTGTTAAAAAGTCCATCAACCAACTGAGCAGGCCAGCATCAATGTTAAAAAGACTCTTCCAGGGTTCGACATAACGTATAGCCCGATGGCCCGGGGCCAGTAAAATCATATGCAGGGCAAGTTGATTGGCCAGTCACTGTCCCGCCCGGGCCAGTGACTGGCCAATCACGGTTCAGTATCTTTTTGTAGACTATAACATGGTTCATTGAAATGCGCGTTGAGAGTCGGAATGAAAGCTGTGTTTATTTAAGACTCAATATAATAAACCTAATATAAAATATATTTTTTAATGAAAGGCCAGTGGACAAACGATGCGTGTGCGTTTTGACAGGTGGAGCAACAAGCGGGTGCACTCTCGCTCCGTTGGCAGAGCTGCCTACCGTCCGCCTGCGAGTCGACAAATCAATCGACTTGCTTAGCCCCCTTTCTTTCTTCCCACAGCAGAGGTTGAGGTGCAGAAAATGATAACTGCGCTTTTCCTTTATCTGCCGCCGTAATGTTACATTATTTGAATCCAAGCCCCAACGGTAATACAAATGAGAGGCGTTATTTAAACGCTGTGAATGCGTCTCCGGTGATTGTGTCGGTTGTAGACAGAAACGAACGGAGGGACTCCGCTCACTGTACAGTTCCTATAGTCGCGCAGTTTGGCACTGTGTTTTCAGGCTCGAGACATTCAATCAGATCGCGGAAGTATTTCCCATTGAAATCGCTAACGGGGAGAATATCCCCGGTTATTATTTTAGCCACAAACCACAGTTCATCTGCGCGGCGGCTCACTCGCTGGCGAGATCATACGGTGAAACGCTGCTGTGATCGGACAAAGGCATTGTGTGTTTCTAGTGATTTAACGTCATAGTCTTAGACGAGCGTTTAACTTATGCTGCATATTTTGCACTGCATTGTTTTTTATCAATAGTTTGAAAAAATGGTCCCACACCGGACTCTTATGTGAAGCTGACACTTCATGGAGAAGTGACACTCCTGCAGCGCGCTCACGACTCCCATTAAAAAAAACGGCAACCCACTGATTTTCGGATTTCTATTCTATTTTTAAAGTCAACTTGAGCGCAAGTGGAAAACCGGTAATTCGGTCGACACATTCACATCCCTAATGCATATAGAGAAAGTAAACAGCCTACCACACCACAAAGAATGATCAGACCTTCATCTCTTATTTTTTTTTAATGTTTGAACATGACTTCTGCAGGTGAACTATTCATTAAACTGCCCAAATTCAAGAATTAAAACAACCATCAAACTACTGGACTTTAAAATACTGGCCCACTCTTTCAACATACTTTCAGTTGTAGGCTTCTAATTCAATATGTTTTCCTGGTTTTATATTATGTGTATGAGCAATATCAACATTTCATATAATTAACTAAAAGACAAATAACCAAATCTAAAGGGAATATCTATACTGTTACAGTATAGATATTCCCTTTAGATCTGGTTATTTTTCTAATACAGGTATTATAATTATTGACACTAAATTATGAAGAAAAAAAAAGTGTGTGCAGGGCCAGTGAAAATATACAAGGGGCCAGTAAAACTCGGATCCACTGGCCCTGCGGGCCAGTAGGAAAAAAAAGTTATGTTGAACCCTGTCTTCAATCTGTTTGCTAAAACATGGGGCTGGATGCAGTTAAAAGCCGATGAGAAATCAATAAAGAGCAGACGAACAAGAGACCTGGCCTCCTCGAGGTGTTTAAAAACCATGTTTAAAAGCATCCCTGTCGCATCATCCACACCTCTGCCTGACCTATAGGCAAACTGAAGAGGGTCCAACTTATCCTGTACATTGTCCATAAGTGCATTTTTCACCAGTTTCTCGAACAGTTTCATGGCTAGGCAGGTAAGTGCCACTGGCCTAAAGTCATTAAGTGCCTTAGGTGTGTTGTTCTTTGGCACTGGAACAATGATTGAGTCCTTCCACAGATGAGGAACCTTATGCAGCTGTAAAGACAACTGAAAAATGAAGCAGAAAATATTTGCCAGCTGCCCAGCACAGTTTTTCAGCAGCCGACCTCCAATGCCATCTGGACCAGGACTTTTCCTTTCCTTAACACCACGGAAAAGTTTTAAAACCATGGCCTCGTCAATGGACACACTGCTATGTACAGTGTTAAAATCAACATCAACATCTTTAAAACCAGACACCTCCTCACTAAAATCATGGACATTAAAACGGTTATAAAAAACATTGAGTTCGTTAGACAGGTCAAAGTCGGTTGACCCATTCCAAGCAATGTCATGTCTTTTTGACTGCATCCCCATCATATTTATCACACCCTCCCATGCCGGGCGTGAGTTGCCAGTACTTAGTAATTTCTCAACTTTGTCCTTGTATGTTAGCTTTGCGAGCTTGAGTTCCTTTTTGACCTGTTTTGACAGATCCCTGTTCTGTGTCATATCCCCCTGAAGGAAGCTTATATTCCTCTTATTTATAATGTTTTTGACAGATTTGGAGACCCAGGGTTTATTGTTAGAGTAAATGGAAATTGATTTCCGGGGGATGATCATCTGTTCACAAAACAAAATGTACGCAGACACAGATTCTGTTAGTTCATTTAAATCCACACAGGTATCTTTGAATACGTTCCAATCAGTGCAGGAGAAACAGTCTTGGAGACACTGAGTGGACTCCTCCGTCCAGGCCGGAACTAATCTTCGTTCCGGCTTGTTTCTCTTCAGGACCGATTTGTATGACGGAACTAAGTAAACAACATTGTGGTCGGACATGCCAAGTGGAGCTCTGCGAAGGGATTTATAAGCCCCCTTGACTGTTCCAAAACAAAGATCCAGACACTTGGAATTACGAGTCGGACAAGTCACATACTGGTAAAAATGACCCAGATTCTTCCCCGGTTTACAATGATTAAAATCACCCATGACAAAGACCGGTGCGTCCGGCGCAGTGCTCTGAAGCCGCTGCACCGATTCAGTCATGGCTCGTGTAGCATTGTCAACATTAGCCTTCGGGTGAATATAAACAAGAGTTACAAACAACTGTGGGAATTCTCTTGGGAGATAAAACGGACGTAAGGACACGGAAAGCAGTTCGATGTCAGGCGTACAAAGGGACTCTCTTATGACTACTGTAGTACACCATTCCTTATTGACGTACAAACACAATCCTCCGCCAAGTGACTTACCGGTCACTGCAGGGTCTCTGTCCATACGGAAAGGAACTCCAAAACCACTTATATCCAGATCGGACTGTAGGTCATGTTCCTTAAGCCAAGTTTCCGTGAAGGCAAGAAGACATGCACTGCTGTATTCCGCGAGGAACTTAACGTTAGCCTGAAGCTCGTCAACTTTGTTGCGCAGTGACTGGACATTGGCGAGGATGACCGTAGGTAGGGGAATCCTCCGGTGTCCTTGCCTCCTGAGCCTCTGGCGCACGCCGCCGCGTCTCCCTCTTTTCCTTACTGTCGGCCTGGATGCCCGGCTCTGGTTCCCTGCCAAAGGGTCCGGCGGCCGGATGATCTCTACGGGGAGAACTGCACTGGGATTCACGGTGCCCATGCTGGTTCCTCGCAATAATAGGAGGAATTCCCGGTTGTACTGGAGAGGCTCTCCGTACATAGAAAGTCCGCATGAAACATAACATGACAGCGTCCACAGCAAAAAAAGGCCCAACATACTAAGGTGAGTCATCATGTTGCCTCAGTTCCCAATGCACATCAGTCACAAAAAGGTTAGTAGGACGATAAAACAGGGCACACAGGACAGGTTAAAAACCACAGCTTAAAACCAGCTAAAAACCACCGTTAACAATGGTTTAAAACCAGATAAAAACCATAGTTTGTCAGACGAAAACAGCACTCTCACACACTGCTGCTGCGTGTCGCCATTACCAGCGCCACCCCAACAACCAATACATTTTACCCTCCAAAAGAATAAAAACTAGCGTGGTCCAAAAAAATTCACCCCCCTCAGTGTTGTCATGGAGATATGACCTAACCATACAGACTAAAAATGGTTTTGTGGACCAGGCTGTAAATAGGTTTAATAAGACTTTGAAAACGGCCTGTCTAACAAGTGAGTCAAAGAAAAACTGCTCAGTCTTGGTTCCACCCCCAGTGGCCACCGGAAGTACTACAATTTTGGTCACTTCCTTGTTGGATGCTGGTAAAAATCGCTGAGGTTGGGGCTTGGTCCCGAGTCATGGCGCCCGTGGACAGATGTATAGATAACTGAATTATCAGAAAACCATGATTACACGACAGACGTGGTTTGTCTTCACAGAATCCTCTTACGCTCTCTTTATTCACGTTCTTTACTGTTTAACTTCACATTGTCCATGTGTTTAAACCAGGATCATCAGGTCTTCCTCTTTTATCTATTGTCTTTTCTAAATTAATATTTAGTCAAATTACAAGCAGACATATGCTGGACTGAACCTTACTGTTTTATAAATATATTGTTAATCTATCTATCATATTAGTGTAGTCAAGGGTGAACTACTAAGCCCCATTTGTTTGATCAGTAAAGTATCTTCTGTGTTCATCATGTAGGCTAAAATGAAATGTAGGAACTGGCAAAAGATTTATGGGGTTATATCTTATTTCTTGTTCTAAGTTGTGCTCCATACTTCAGAAGTATTTTTTTGCTGTTTTCTCTTTCAGCTTCTTTTCAATTGCAGTATTTCAAGTCACTGTTTTTGGTCCCTCCCCCGACTAACCGTCTACTTGTGTTTTGAGGCGTGTTGCAGCTCATCTCAGACGAGCCTATTGTCTTCCCCCTTACCTTGTTAACATATCAAAACCAACTACTTAGTTAGAGCTCACTCAAAGCACAAATAAACAACTGCACTTCAGAAAAACAAGCCCAAGATACGCGACCCCAGACGTGCTAAGTAAAAGTAACTTGTTTATTTCAAATTCTTTATGGGGAATGGCTGATAGGGCTCTTCTCTGTCAACATTTACAGAAGTGGATTCAGCAGCACTGGCTGTCACAATGGACTAGAGAATCCTCCTTTGCAGTGAGTGAGTGTTGCTGTTGGTAGTAGCCTCTGTAGTTGATTCTGTAATGTTAAAGGTTTGTTCCCCCTGCAACACTGCTGATCACTGAATGACGTTGATGGTTGATTTAAGAACGTTGTTCACTACCTAGCAGCACATGCTATCAAACAGAGCTAGCACACTAGTTGGTTTAGCTTACATTAGCTAATCATTGTCACCTTTTCTTTACAGGTCCGTGGTCTGACCAAACGTCTGTGAGCTCGACACACAAACACCGTCTCTGGTTACTATCTGCTGCCACCGAGGAAGAAGCATGAGTTCTCCACAAACGGTGACTATACAGTTTATATCACTATGGTATTATAATGACATTTCTTCTGTTTTTACCCGGTAAAAGTGTTTCTTTATGGGGGAGTTGTTCCTCAGCCTCCTGGGTCTAAGAGTCGAATTGAATATCAGCTTAAGCCTCATTTCTTGTAACAACAGTCTCCTTTTCTGTTTTGCTACACCGAATTGGAAGTGTTGAGGAAGTCGTAAAAATATTGAGAAATGCCTGTTGAATCTAATATAAAAGGGTTAAGCCCTAACCCTAACGATGGCCTGTTTCACTTGCATTGAGAGCTCCTTTGACCGCATGTTGTAGGTTCCCAGCAACAGCTTCCAAATGCAAATGCCACTCCTGGAATCAACTCGAGACCTTTTACCTGCTTGATGATGATGAAACAACAAGGGAATAGCCCACACCTGTCCATGAAACAGCTTTTGAGTCAATTGTCCAATTACTTTTGGTCCCCTGAAAAACAGAGGGATAAATATTAAAGAGCTGTAATTCCTTAACCCTTCCTCCAATTTGGATGTGAACCCCTAAATTAAAGCTGAAAGTCTGCAATTTGAGCCCATATTCATTATATTACTAACTTGAAGGTTTTTTAGTAAACGGGTAAAATAACAAAATGTGTGTCAGTGTCCAAATGATAGGATAGGATTTACTTTATTGATCACCAATGGGGAAACTGGTTTGCCACCATAGTCTGTACAACATACAACACAGGAATACAGTAACAACATAAAACAAGCATAGTCACAGGGCGAGTGTGGTCCACTACCATAGTAAAAATAGAAGGTTAAAAAAGGGAATAAATAACAACATAACAATACTATGATGTGCAAATGAGCAATGTGCAGTAATAAAATAAAATCAGCAGTCATGATTAAAAAGCCTAGCTGCTGCAGGAACAAAAGACCTCCTGAATCTCTCTGTAGAGCATCTCGGTAACAGGAGACGTTCACTCCTGCCACTTCTAACAGAAGTGCAGTGCAGGGGGTGGTCGTCATGTGACAGGACAGTCCTGAGCTTCCTCCTGGTTCTCTGCTCTGTGATGACCTCCAGAGAATCAGGGCTCATACTAATAATGGATCCTGCCTTTTTTATTAGTTTGTTGACCCTGTTCCTGTCCTCTACTGTCAGGCTGCCACCCCAACAAACAACAGCATAAAAAGGACACTGCAACAATACCGTGATAAAAAACATTAAGAAGTGATCTGCTGATTTCAAATGACCTGAGTTTCCTAAAAAAACAATCTGGACTGGGCTTTTTTTTAAATGACACTGGTGTTCACTTTCCAGTCCAGCGTACTGTCCAGATGCACACCAACATTTTTGCAAGTGACAAAGTTCACTGCTGTGCCTGTGGTCAGAGGTGTACATTGAAAATAAAAACGGAGATAAAACCGTACCTTGTGGGCCGCAGTGTTTGTGGAAATAACGCCAGAGCTAGTACCATGAAGCCGTACAAACTGGGGCCTACTAGTGAGGTAGTCTGTTACCCATGCAACAGTGGAGCTGTTGAGGTTAAAATTTAAAAGCTTGCTGGCTAAAATATGTGGCTGCAGTGTGTTAAAAGCACTAGAAAAGTCAAAAAACATTATTCGTACAGATGCATTGGTTTGATCCAGATGGCTGTATACCCTGTGCAACAGGTAGAGGAGGGCATCGTCCACACCCTGCCCTTCTCTATAGGCAAACTGTAGTGGGTCCTGAAAGGCACATACCTGCTTCTTTAAATGCCCTAGTACAGTCATTTAAAGAAGCAGTTAGGTCCAAATATATATGGACCTAACTGTATCTATAGCTATTGGCAATTGTTAGGACTCGTCAAGCTCCCTGTTCTCTGGTGCCTTCTGTGAAATGACTGTCCCCACGCTAAAGTGTGTGACCTGTGTCTCCAATATATTTGAGCATGAAAGTCCTTGTCTTCTTTTCATTTGTTGTAAAATCCTAACGATTCTCATCCCTACGTCCAACCCTGACTGCACATCTCTGCCTCACTCATACTCTGTCTTTGTATTTCTGTCTGTCTGTCGCTACAGAAACAAAAAGGAACAAAGAAACCTAAACCTCACCGCTGTCAACAGTGTAACAAAGAGTTCATATGGAGGTCGGCCTTAACGACTCATCAGAGAATCCACACTGGCGAGAAGCCGTACAGCTGTGACCAATGTGGGAAAACCTTCACTACATCAGGACACCTCAAACTCCACCAACGTATTCACACTGGAGAGAAGCCGTACAGCTGTGACCAATGTGGGGAAACCTTCGCTAGATCAGAACACCTCAAAGTCCACCAACGTATTCACACTGGAGAGAAGTCGTACAGCTGTGACCAATGTGGCAAAACCTTCGCTCGATCAGGATCCCTCAAAGTCCACCAACGTATTCACACTGAAGAGAAGTCGTACAGCTGTGAGGACTGTGGCCAAAGTTTCAACCATCTAAGTTCTTTCAATAGACACAGAAACATTCACACAAAGGAAATAATCTACTCATGTCAGGAATGTGGGAAAGTCTTCAGTTCCTACGAATCATTCCGGCAACATGAGCGTATCCACACTGGACTCAAAGAGTACCAATGTCAACACTGTGACAAACGGTTCTACACATCGTCTGATCTCTCAGTGCATGAGAGAATCCACACTGGAGTCAAACCACACCAATGTCAACACTGTGACAAACGGTTCTCCACATCGTCTAACCTCTCAGTGCATGAGAGAATCCACACTGGAGTCAAAGAGTACCAATGTCAACACTGTGACAAACGGTTCTCCTCATCATCCAACCTCTCACAGCATGAGAGAATCCACACTGGAGTCAAACCACACCAATGTCAACACTGTGACAAACGGTTCTACACATCATCCAAACTCACAGTGCATGAGAGAATCCACACAGGACACACACCGTACTGTTGTGTCAAATGTTTGAAAAGCTTCACCTCAAACTCTCACCTGAAGAAACACAAGTGTGTTTAAACTATCAGTTATTATCAGAGTTATTAAGGCATCAGCAAACAATAATATACTTTATCTGTTTGTCATAGATCAAAACATGTAGGTGAGAGAATATATTACCATTTTCTTTCTCAGCATATTACGTGTAAATATATCATGTAATAAATGCAGAGCCCTGTTTTCATGTGAAATTCCACCTCTCAATGAGGATAAAAAGATTCTGTTGTAGACCCTCATTCATCTGAGTAAACCCATTTCCAAGAGTTTATCTGATCCCATCAGAATAATTCTTTAACATTTTGTTGAGGTCTTTCTTGGCAAATGTTATAATAGTTATGTAGTTTTTGAAATGTTTCAACGCTCTGTATGCAGTTGCTTTTTTGTTGTTTGAAACCATTTGTTTTCTTCATTATTTTGAATCAATTTAAAGTTGTATTCAATAATGCATATGTTTATTCTAATGAACTGTTTTATTTAGAAAATCAATTTTATGTTGAAAATGAGTGTGAATGCTGGATGCTGAAAAGCTGACTATAAACTGGAAAGCTGCATGAGTATGAACTTTCTGAAAAACTGAAAAAGTCCTTTAATTGGCTTGGAGCTAAACTACATTGCTAGCTTGAATGTATATGATTCAGCTGAAGGAGTATGAAAGGGAGTGAATGGTTAAACTCATGATATAAGAATAATGTTGAATATTTAGAAATTTGAATAATTTTGTTAGTTGAAATATTTATAGAAAGACATGGATTTTTTTTTTAAAGTGTGAAATAATCCTTTAATGGGCAGAATGAGTCACCCATCCTAAACCATATTCACTTTGAGCAACTTGTTTATGAATATAGTTTCTTTGTTTTGAGCTTGAAGCATTTTTGAATGTATGAATTTATGAATTTAGCATTATATCATGTTATCTCCAGATTCTTATCCTGCGTAAAGTTTTGATTTATTAAATATTGGACCGAATTAATCAAATACATTTCAGCTTTGTTTCTGTGGAACAGTTAAAACAGACACATCTGTTTTTCACATGCATTTTATTATCAGAGTTATTAAGGCATCAGCAAACAATGATGTGCTTTTTCTGTTCGTCATAACACAGAATACATGCAGTTGAGAGAATGTATTAGGTTTTTATCTCTAAACATTTGATTTGTGAATATGTTGTGTAATAAATGCAGAGCCCTGTTTTCATATTGAATTCCTCCTGTCACTCTAACACCTGCTGCGTCGGGACGTCGAGGAGTTTGAAAATGCTTCTATCATAGAATAAATGAATATTACATAAATTCAGTCAGCAGCACCGATAATCCAGGAAGGAATTCATAATAAACTACATTTCACAGACAACACAATTGTTTTAATGTGTAAATCTATACTAGGAAATGAATTGCATTGTGTTCATACATATACAGATAGAGGGCGTCTGCAGTATAATTATATATTATATTCATATTGTGCTCCATGAAATATGGAATATAAAAGTATAGAAAGTATATAATAATGTTTAACTATAATCTATACTATATTCAGTAAAGTATTTCTTTTCTTTTGCCGAAAAAAAAAACAATGGCCGACCTTTCATCCATTATTTATTTTTTTTAATTATTGATCGGTGTATGTATTATGCCTTGTATTTTTTTATAAAATAAAATGTTCTACTACAATGAGCTTCTCCCCGGCTGAGGAAGTACAGGAGACCCAGGACTGACTAGGGCAGTTGTGTGCAGATCTTTCAAAAGGATTAACACACACAAGGCTCCTGGACCTGATGACATCCCTGGCCGGGCTCTCAGGGTATCTATCTATCTATCTATCTATCTATCTATCTATCTATCTATCTATCTATCTATCTATCTATCTATCTATAAATAACTAGTGAAATAGGATACTGTACATGTAATAGAATAATGTTCTATAGGGAGAGGGCAGTGTGGAGGGTGAGGCAATGGCGTCGTCTGTGGACCTGTTTGCCCTGTATGCAAACTGTGAAGGCGTCTGCTTTTCTTCCTAACACCAGAATATATTCTGAAAACCTGCTCAGGCTTTAGTAGAGAAGAAAATGGGACTTTCTGTCAATCAGTTTGTTCCTATTCAACCTCTTTCATACTGACATGAAAACGCTTCAAAACTCAATGTGTGAAGCAAGACAAAAAGACAATAAAATGCAGTTAAACAGGAGAATTAACAGCTCCTCCTGACAGGACACTGGTGAATATAATTAATCTGCAAATTCATGTTTTTTTTAAGATGTCGGTGTTTCTCAATGGACTCAGTTATCTTTGACACACTCAAAAGAAAAACGAAACCTTATAATGACAAATATTTCAATATTTCACCGTCTAATTTGAGATTAGCCCGACCTCATGGCAAGGCCATTAAAACAGTCTGAATGGAGGAGGTGTGTGTGTGTGTGTGTGTGTGTGTGTGTGTGTGTGTGTGTGTGTGTGTGTGTGTGTGTGTGTGTGTGTGTGTGTGTGTGTGTGTGTGTGTGCGCGCGCGCGCGTGCGTGCGTGCGTGCGTGCGTGCGTGCGTGCGTGCGTGCGTGTGTGTGTGTGTGTGCGCCTGCATGTGAGTTTATCTTAATAAGTATCGAGTCAACGCTAAACATCATCAGCATTTACAATACTTGCTCAACCATTTCCTTTATGCTTCAAATAATGTGAACACAAATAAAAACTCTAATACAACATGGGCTTAAGCCTACATAAGAAACACACTCACATCCAGACCTAGCTACAGTACATTCTCTTCACCTAATATTTTCAAATTTCAAGAAATAAAGAAAAAAAAGGATAATAATAATAATAATAATAATAATAATAATAATAATAATAATAATAATAATAATAATAATAATAATAATAATAATAAATGTATTTAAAAATAAATGTAAATACATGAGTTCAGCTGATTGTGTATGAAGGACACACTTTTTCTCATTTTAACTTTATAAGAGTAATTAAGTTAAATAGGCTTTATAGAAAATAACTATATTGTCTGTCATTTTCATTGCAGCCATTCCACATCGCTGTCTAAATGTTTCATGTCTAACCTTTAATCTTGATGTATTTTCTTTGTTTTTACTATCTCTTAAATGCTATGTCTAATCTTGATGTATTTCATGCCCCTGTAAAGCACTTTGAATGGCTTGGTGTCTGAATTGTGCTATAGAAATAAACCTGCCTTGCCTTGCATTGCCTCCTTAACACTGAATTATAAATCTTTTTTTTTTATCATCAGGCTGCAGGTTTCACATATTTTTATTCAACAAAGAAACACATTTCCACAGACCCTGAACTCACCCAGGAA
Organism: Ammodytes marinus; assembly: GCF_949987685.1. Taxonomy (NCBI): domain Eukaryota; kingdom Metazoa; phylum Chordata; class Actinopteri; order Uranoscopiformes; family Ammodytidae; genus Ammodytes; species Ammodytes marinus. The sequence continues at coordinate 459,292 of NC_137233.1, read as the reverse complement.
GCTATTGTCCTTTTAAAGTGAAGGTCTATTTGAGCTCAAAACTGGTTTTCAGTGTTTTGTTGTAGCAGGACAGAGAGAGAGAGAGGGAGGGAGAGAGAAAGAGAGAGAGAAAGAGAGAGGGAGAGAGAGAAGGGAGGGAGAGAGATAGGGAAAGAGAGAGACACAGAGAGAGAGAGAGAGAGAGAGAGAGAGAGAGAGAGAGAGAGAGAGGGAAGGAAGGAAGGAGAGAGTGAGAGATGGGTGGGAGAGAGAGAGAGGGAAAGAGAGAGGGAGAAAGAGGGGGGAGGAGAAAGAGAGAGGGACAGGGATAGGGAATGAGGGAGAGGGGAGAGAGGGAGAGAGGGAGAGAGAGAGGGAGAGAGAGTATGTTGTGTCAATTAATATATACATGTTTGTTGATAAAATGAAAATAGGCTCTAACCTAAATCTGTTCTGAAAATCTTTGGACTCTAATGTGTTGTAACAAAATAAATAAAGATTTAAACTGGCTTCATCCATTATCTAAAATGTTGGTTTTTAAAGAGAAGCAAAAATAATCCTAAACATATTTGCTAGAAATTGGCGAATTTTCTGAAAAACATATTATACAAAAAATTATAGTTTTATATCAGTAATCAACTAGCATGATATTTATATGTTGAAATGATATCTATGATTATATCCCATTCACCTGCAGTGTCTCGACTTTGACCACTGGGTGGTAGTAATGCGCTCAGCGTCTACACTGACGGAAGTCTATATGAAGGAGAAGAAGCATCTGGTTAGGAACTGCGCATGCGCTGTATTCTTTCACAACACTGGAAGATTCAGCAGACAACGCAAGCCTCTTCGCCGTCTCATCTTTATTTATCAGGTTGGTAATGTTTCTAAACCTCACCGTGATTGTTGAAGTTTGTTAACGAATGTTAAGAGATCGTTTTAGTTTAAGGTAATATAGAGAAATGAGCGGAGTTTGTCTTACTTTCACTAAAGTGTAGCTGCAAAGAAACAAACATGGCGCCGTCTCCCGCGTTTACTGTTTACTGTTATGGCTCTTTCCCGCTACATTGTACCGTCAACTCGCCTCTGGTACAGGTACTGTTGTATAGGTCGTTTTCTACACAAGATAGGGGTCGTTATTATCTTTCAAACTCCCAGCAGGACATGTAGCCTACAGTATTAGCCTCAGCTTGCCTTACACACAGCAGAGTCTCAGAGCTACACCGCCCATATCTGGAGTGAACTTTTACTAACGGCTCCTGCTCTTCCAAACGTTATCACTAAAAAACAATTATCTATCGTATTAGTGTGCATGTTACGGGTCCCGAGCATAGATAGTAAATAATATGGATGTAGCATCCGGGCTGACGTCAGTTAGTCACACGGCATCCAATAATCCTGGTTTGTGCGCGTCGCCATCTTGTGAGATTTTTACTCCGCCTCACGTCGGGGGAGGGAGATAGCTGACGTATACCTCCGAGGCAAAGTGAGGGACAACGGGCGGAGAGACACGTAACAATAATTGTGGAATACGATCATTGTTCCAAAATGATATAGTCTCTGTCCCATATGTAGTTGCCTACTGGAATAGGCATAATACAATTTTTGGTCCCTCCCCCGACTAACCGTCTACTTGTGTTTTGAGGCGTGTTGCAGCTCATCTCAGACGAGCCTATTGTCTTCCTCCTTACCTTGTTAACATATCAGAACCAACTACTTAGTTAGAGCTCACTCAAAGCACAAATAAACAACTGCACATGACAGCATTAGTGGCCGCTGTACACAGCACAGCCTGCCCTGGTCCTTATGAGAGGAAGGCTAGTGGCTACACAGGCGAAAAAACGGGGGAGGCGGGCGCTTGACAGCATAAGCGACCGATGTACAGAGCCTGGTCCTTATGAGAGGAAGGCGAACGAGCGCCGGGGGGCGGATTACTCCGACTTCAGAGAGTTTTTGGTCCAACGTCACACAACCACGGCATCACATTTATTACGGGCAGCCTCTTATAATAGGTCGATGTCAGCACCAAGGGAGGTGCACACCGTTTATTAACTAAAAGTCTGTATAAAGTAGGCTACATTTGCGAGTATTTTTTTATAAAATAAAACATAGTGTTTTAGTGATAATGCAGGAGGGCTAGATCAATAGGTATGAATAGCATCCAGGAATGGTGCATCGGTCAGAATGCAAGGAATGATGATGATGATGAGACTTTGCTTTCTTTAGACTAACAGGGTTCAACATAACTTTTTTTTCCTACTGGCCCGCTGGGCCAGTGGATCCGAGTTTTACTGGCCCCTTGTATATTTTCACTGGCCCTGCACACACTTTTTTTTTCTTCATAATTTAGTGTCAATAATTATAATACCTGTATTAGAAAAATAAAGAAAAATAACCAGATCTAAAGGGAATATCTATACTGTAACAGAATAGATATTCCCTTTAGATTTGGTTATTTTTCTTTTAGTTAATTACATGAAATGTTGATATTGCTCATACACATAATATAAAACCAGGCAAACATATTGAATTAGAAGCCTACAACTGAAAGTATGTTGAAAGAGTGGGCCAGTATTTTAAAGTCCAGTAGTTTGATGGTTGTTTTTATTCTTGAATTTGGGCAGTTTAATGAATAGTTCACCTGCAGAAGTCATGTTCAAACATAAAAAAAAAATAAGAGATGAAGGTCTCATCATTCTTTGTGGTGTGGTAGGCTGTTTTTATTACTTTCTCTATATGCATTAGGGATGTGAATGTGTCGACCGAATGACCGGTTTTCCACTTGCGCTCAAGTTGACTTTAAAAATAGAATAGAAATCCGAAAATCAGGGGGTTATGCCGTTTTTTTAATGGGAGATTTCATTCATCTGGTCGTGGGCGCGCTGCAGGAGTGTCACTTCTCCATGAAGTGTCAGCTTCACATAAGAGTCCGGTGTGGGACCATTTTTTCAAACTATTGATAAAAAACAATGCAGTGCAAAATATGCAGCATAAGTTAAACGCTCGTCTAAGACTATGACGTTAAATCACCTTAGAAACACACAATGCCTTCGTCCGATCACAGCAGCGTTTCACCGTGTGATCTCGCCAGCGAGTGAGCCGGCGCGCAGATGAACTGTGGTTTGTGGCTAAAATAATAACCGGGGATATTCTCCCCGTTAGCGATTTCAATGGGAAAGACTTCCGCGATCTGATTGAATGTCTCGAGCCTGAAAACACAGTGCCAAACTGCGCGACTATAGGAACTGTACAGTGAGCGGAGTCCCTCCGTTCGTTTCTGTCTACAACCGACACAATCACCGGAGACGCATTCACAGCTTAAAATAACGCCTCTCATTTGTATTACCATTGGGGCTTGGATGCAAACACTGTAACATTACGGCGGCAGATAAAGGAAAAGTGCAGTTATAATGTTCTGCACCTCAACCTCTGCTGTGGGAAGAAAGAAAGGGGGCAGAGTAAGTCGATTGATTTGTCGACTCGCAGGCGGACGGTAGGCAGCTCTGCCAACGGAGCGAGAGTGCACCCGCTTGTTGCTCCGCCTGTCAAAACGCCCACGCATCGGTTGTCCACTGGCTTTTCATTAAAGAATACATTTTATATTAGGTTTATTATATTGAGTCTTAAATAAACACTGCTTTCATTCCGACTCTCAACGCGCATTTCAATGAACCATGATATAGTCTACAAAAAGATACTGAACTGTGATTGGCCAGTCACTGGCCCGGGCGGGACAGTGACTGGCCAATCAACTTGCCCTGCATATGATTTTACTGGCCCCGGGCCATCGGGCTATACGTTATGTCGAACCCTGGACTATATTATTCTCAGCCGTATTTATTTAAATCCTCTGATTGTCTTCCAGTTTTATTTTCATGAACTCAATACAGGAGAATTAAACAATAAGGCAGGTAACAGAGGGACGATGAGCCACCTGCTGGTTGCGCTTGCATGAATCTCTCTCTCGGACTAACAGGCAGAAAACTAAACTTAACTTATACACTATAGGAGCAACTGCTCTTAAAGCGACAGTAACCATTATACATGTCAGAGCCTTTTATACACATAGACTACTATTATGGAGCAAAACCTGTTCTGCATTTAAAGTGTGGCTGCTATCTTCAGGGGGTTAGTGGTGATAAACAATTAGTAAGTGGTTGTAATGAGTCATTAGTGTTCTCAGTTTAACAGAAGATGGAAAATAAAATAATGCTGGATCCATTGTATGGGAGTGGAAGGATGTGGAATAATCAATACAATGTGCAAACTCTTTGCCATGTGCAAGTTTCAAATTGTTCCAATAGAAAGCACTAAAGAATATAAACAAGATGTTGTTTCATGTAGCCTAATGCATCATTAGTGCAGACACATTTTGCAGGGACTATTTAAATCATATTACTGGTGTGATGTTATGCAAAAATAAATTAAATTGAGCATTTAGGATGTGCTCTAGAGGAGATTTGAAATATATCGAGATATATATCGTGTATCGAGATATAGTAAAAAAATATTGAGATATTGATTTTAGCCCATATCGCCCAGCCCAACCTGCAACACTACTGATCACTGAATGATGTTGATGGCTGATTTAAGAACGTTGTTCACTACCTAGCAGCACATGCTATCAAACAGAGCTAGCACACTAGTTGGTTTAGCTTACATTAGCTAATCATTGTCACCTTTTCTTTACAGGTCCGTGGTCTGACCAAACGTCTGTGAGCTCGACACACAAACACCGTCTCTGGTTACTATCTGCTGCCACCGAGGAAGAAGCATGAGTTCTCCACAAACGGTGACTATACACTTTATGTTACTATGGTGTTATAATGACAGCTTGCTGATTTTTACACTTAACATATCATGTTGCAGTTAAAGTATAAGTTGTGGGCACTGAATTCTTTATAAAGACAGTTAACTGAATTGTTGTCTAATGTTTGCAACAAAATATAAACTCTCCCACCAGAGCATCCACAAGATTGTGAAATACCATAGAAGAAGTTATTTTGGGCAGTCAGCCTTTTCATATCAAGCAGCACATACTTGGAATACTATACCCACTAGGGATGTCCATGGTTAACTGGTTAACCGTTAAGAATATCTTTAACCAGTTAATACTTAAGGTTAAACGGTTAAAAAAAATTAATCATCTTAATTTCTCTGAAATCCGGACTTTTATTTTGATATCGCTAAACCGGATGTAAGAATGCCAACTGTCGGTAAAGAATGAAAAGAGTTGTGTAGGCTACTCTCAACTTTATAATAGGTCCATGGTACGCTCCCAGAAAGATAGCCAGTCACAACTTATGGTCACACCACTCCCCTGCCATGTGTTTGGAAAATTTAATTAACAGCGTGGGCTCCCGCTAGCTCAAGATAGCGCTAGCATTAGCCTTCTTGAGGTGGATGCTGTTCTGCATCTATCACCGTCTCCGTGAGTGTGAGAGAGTGACAGACAGGCAGTGAGTGCCCCTGCACAGACACAGAGAGGTCTGCCATGCTTGTGTGCGAGGATCAATAGCGAAACTCCGTCATAAACAAAAGCGTAAAGTACCGTTATTCAGTACTGATAACGTTGGAGCTTATCAATATTACGGTCTTTCAAAATGTTGCCCCGTGCTCAGCACTACTTAGCACCGGGTTTCGGTAGGCTACCCATCCCCTAAGCCTGTGTGTGTGTGTGTGTGTGTAAATGTCCCTTTTCAGTCACTTATTGCACTTTCTGCTCCTACATTCGCATACTAGACCTCTTCTCACAACAGACAAGGTGCCGTGTGTATGTCAAAATGTAGGCATTTAAATTGGCTACTGGTCCCTGAATTGTTTTTAAATTAATATGCCGGGAGCTCTGCTATAATGTTTCATGTATTTCACTATAAATAGACTACAGTAAATCTTAACGGTTAATAACCGTTAATTCTGGTGGTTAACCGGTTAAAGAAAAAATTCTAAATGGCCATCCCTAATACCCACAGAACCAAGGAACATCACATCCTTCTCAGAATCTATTAAACACTGGTTACTGACCAATCAAACATGCTGCCATAATCTGGGATAGTGTGTTTGTCTTTGTGTTTACTAGCTGTGTTTATGCTCCTTGTCTGTGCTTATGTTCTTTTGTCTGTGTTGAAGTGCATATGTGTTTTAATGTGCTATATGATCATGCTCTTTAATCTGTCTGTTTGCTACTACTTTATGTTGTTCACACACCACCAACCTGTTATGGGCTGGAATAGTGGTTGTGTCATTTTAATTGTCTGTTCTTGTGTCAATTGGTTTTTTGCTTATGTGTTGTATTTCTGTAGTTTTTATTGTTATCCTTTAAAGAGCACCTATTATGCTTTTTCATCTTTTCTGACCTATAAATGCTGTTATAATGTTATACAGTCATGCTAAATGATACCAAAGTGTCAGATAATGACATACCTGCATTTTAGACGTATTCCCTGCTTACAGTCTGGGGTGGCTGCAGGTGGCTGTGCACAGCCTCAACACTCCGATGCCATTGGCGGCAGCCTAGTGCCTAGTTTCTGGATTTTATCTACGTAGATAAAGTGGATTCTCCATGTATGGTCATGCTGCTGCACCGACAGTCTGCTCAGTGTAGTGAAACTAGGGGGCGTGCCTGTTGCTATGCAGTTACCGGCCTTCTCTGATTGGCCAGGTTCAAACAGAGTGCAGAGGGACAGAGCGTTTTTGCAGAGAGGCTAAACTGCAGTACCAAAGTTAGACTGAAAAATAGCATAATAGTTCCTCTTTAAGCTATCAACCTGCCAGAGACTACAGGTGGAAATGAGCCTGCATGGCTAAATCTGGTACATTTTCATTTTGAACTCTGGTGCTCAATTGTATTAATGTTTGCTGTCCCTTTTTAAGTAAAAAATAAAATACTACTTTCAGTGTGTTTAACATCTTGAAAGGTTCCCCTAGACTAACAAATGAAGTGACTCCTGGGTTCTACTCTACAAGCCACTAATGGATATCCTAGCAATAGGGCTGTGTGCACGTGTAACTGGTTAGTAAATTATAACCGTTGAGGAAAAATCAATAAATATAAACCTTTTTATGTTTTGAAAATGACTTCAAAGTGTTCTGGAAACACGCATAAGTTAATTTCAAATACAAAAATACACAAACTATTTGACATTTTTGTAAGAGTTCACACCCCTACTAGTAACCACACCAAGTGCGCACTCCAGTTATGAGGCGCATGTGCATATATCTGCAACCTTGGTGTGGTTGCAGATATTTTCACTGGTTGTAAAAACAAATAGCTAATCAGCCAATCACATGGTGACTTTGAATGTGGCATGGTTGATGGTGCACAGCAGGATGGATCCATGCTTTCATGTTGTTTTTAATGCCAAATTCTGACGCTACCATCTGAAGTTTGAAACTGAAGTCAAGACTCATCAGACCAGGCAAGATTTCTTCAATCTTTTATTGTCCAATTTTGGTGAGTCTTGGTGAATTGTAGCCTCAGTTTCCTGTTCTTAGCTGACAGGAGTGGTACCCGGTGGGGTCTTCTGTTGCTGTAGCCCATCTGCTTCAAGCTTGGTCATATTTTGTGTTCAGAGATGGTATTCTGCATACCCTGGTTGTAACGAGTGGTTATTTGAGTTACTGTTGCCTTTCTATCATCTCAAACCAGTATGCCCATCATCCACTGACCTCTGACATCAACAAGGCATTTTACGTCCACACAACTGCCGCTCACTGGATATTTTTTTCTTTTTCGGACCATTCTCTGTAAACCCTAGAGATGGTTTGGACTGAAAATTCCATTAGATCAGCAGTTTCTGAAATACTCAGACCAGCCCATCTAGCACCATCAACATTGCCATGTTCAAAGTCACTTAAACCCTCTTTCTTTCCCATTCTGTTGCTCGGTTTTAACTTCAAATAGTTGTCCTGTCCAGGTCTACATGCCTATATGCACTTAGTTGCTGCCATGTTTTTTTTTCTGCATGCAGAGCCTGTCTCATATCCGCACGTCGCCCACGCTCCCAACGGGTGGACACTCGCGCAGCTTACCGCTAGGAATGTCTGCTGAAAGTTCTACAGCTCAGGGATTTAAGCCATGAATTGATGAACTTGCATCAATGAAAAAGATGTCAGTTTTCTAAAGGGCTTTAAATAGGGCAGTCTATGTGGCTAAATAGCATGCTAATATTGATGTTTGATTGTGTCAAGTGTCTAAGGATGAATGCAAACATTATCTGGTTATGTGTTATGTAGCTAACGTTAGCTAGCAGCTCCCTTTTGTTTCCAGTGGTGGCTTTTTTCATTACCAATGTAAACTGTCATAAATAGTTTACACCGGTGCTGGGTCATGATTCCTAAAAAAAATGATATTCCATAACAGCTTTCTCAATGAACCTGAATGTTGTCTTCTCCTTCACAGAAAAAAAAATACATTTCCACTAAATTGATTCTAGAAAAGGCACAGATCGGTTGATTTTTACTCACCAGAATGCAGGAAATTAAGTGTTAAGTTCAAAATGTTCTGGGGGGTGCCCCCATACCCCCCACCTATAATTTGTACCCCCAAATGTTGAAACAAAACCTAGCCTATTTGCCCTGTATGCAGGTTGGTTTACAATATATTCATAGGTATGTTGTTTTTACTTTTTGGATTAAAAAGAAGGCATGTCGGTAAACTACATGTCTGGCCCTTAGTGTGAGTATCATATCGTAGAGTGGCCCTCTGTGAAAATGAGTTTGACACCCTTGGTCTAATTGATATTTCCTACATTCAAACGACATCTCTGCAGCACACATATTCTTATAGTCCAGGTTGTGGCCCAAATAAATGATGTTCATAGCTTGACTGCTGTGTGTTAAAGGGGCGATGAATGCAAGCTTAGAGAATAAATCCAGGCGAACCAAAACATCTCAGAAATAGCTTAGGGGCTAGGGTTAAACTTGTTTAAGAGTCAGCATCAATTATCCTATCTATAGTAATACACAAGACTCCTTTAATGGGATTTAAGTGCATATTCTCCTCTGAACGTGCACCAGATTCATGCATTCAAATTTAAAGGGTACAAAAAAAATTTGGCCGGGGGGGCATGCCCCCGGACCCCCCCTAGAGGGTTCGTGGGACCACACCACCGCTGCTGAAAAAAATCCTGCGGGAAACACTGGGTATATCTATAGCTATTGGCAATTGTTACAACTCATCAAGCTCCCTGTTCTCTGGTGCCTTCTGTGTGATTACTGGCCCCTCCCTAATGTGTGTGACCTGTGTCTCCAATGTATTTGAGTATTAAAGTCCTTGTCTTCTTTTCATCTGTTGTAAAATCCTAACGATTCATTCCTACTGCCGACCCTGACTGCACATCTCTGCCTCACTCATACTCTGTCTTTGTATTTCTGTCTGTCGCTACAGAAACAGAAAGGAACAAAGAAACCTAAACCTCACCGCCAACGTATTCACACTGGGGAGAAGTCGTACAGCTGTGACCAGTGTGGCGAAACCTTCACTCAATCAGGACACCTCAAAGTCCACTAACGTATTCACACTGGAGAGAAGCCGTACAGCTGTGACCAGTGTGGGGAAACCTTCACTCAATCAGGATCCCTCAAAGTCCACCAACGTATTCACACTGGAGAGAAGCCGTACAGCTGTGACCAGTGTGGGGAAACCTTCGCTAGATCAGGAACCCTTAAAGTCCACCAACGTATTCACACTGGAGAGAAGCCGTACAGCTGTGAGGACTGTGGCCAGAGATTCACCCAGCTAAGTTCTTACAATAGTCACAGAAATATCCACACAAAGGAAATAATCTACTCATGTCAGGAATGTGGGAAAGTCTTCAGTTCCTACGGCTCACACCGGGCTCATGAGCGTATCCACACTGGAGTCAAAGAGTACCAATGTCAACACTGTGACAAACGGTTCTCCAAATCATCTAACCTCTCACAGCATGAGAGAATCCACACAGGACACAAACCGTACTGTTGTGTCAAATGTATGAAAAGCTTCACTACAAACTCCTACCTGAAGAAACACAAGTGTGTTTAAACTATCAGTTATTATCAGAGTTATTAAGGTATCAGCAAACCATTATATACTTTATCTGTTTGTCATAGATCAAAACATGTAGGTGAGAGAATAAAGTAGTTTATTTTCTCAGCATATGATGTGTGAATATTAGGGGTGTGCACGTGTACATGTTTAACCGTTTAGTAAATCATAACCGTTTAGGAAAAATCAATAAACGAAAACCGCTTTTAATTATTTTTTTTCTTCAAAATTTAAATGTTCTTTTTTTCAAAGTTTTTAAATATGTTCTGGAGACACGCATTTATTGATTTTACATCACTAATAAACTAATTGGGGAGGATACACGCTAGTCTGCCGAATCTGTCTGTCCCTCGGCGTGTGTGAGTGTGTGTATCGGCGCGCACACACACACACACACGGAGCCGCCGTGCTCGAGCTCGAGTCACAGCCACGGACGAGTGATGAAAGATAACCTAAAGATTAAAGTTACCCGGTTGACGTGAACTACGCGCGTAAGTAGCCCGAACTTTATAACACCTGTTCAACCTGCATAAACGTGGACATGTATAAAGTGATAGGCTATATTAATCAGGTAATTAACTGCGATAATGACGGCGAACACGTGAGGCGAATGTCAACTGTGTGTTTACAGGCAAACGAACACGTGTGTGCGCGCGCCTACAAGACGGTGGGCGCACGAGGATAATGACATCACGGTTAACCGTGTACACGAAAAATATTCCGTTGTGTACACGGTTAGACATTTTTGTAAACGTTCACACCCCTGGTGAATAGATAATGTAATAAATGCAGAGCCCTGTTTTCATGTGAAATTCCACCTCTCAATGAGGATAAAAATATTCTGTTGTAGACCCTCATTCATCTGAGTAAACCCATTTCCAAGAGTTAATCTGATCTCATCAGAATCATTCTTTTACATTTTGTTGAGGTCTGTCTTGTCAAATGTTATGATAGTTATGTAGTTTTTGAAATGTTTTAACAGCTCTGCATGCAGTTGTCTTTTTATAGTTTGAAACCATTTATTTTCTTTGTTATTTTGAATCAATTTAAAGTTGTATTCAATAATGCATATGTTTATTCTAATTAACTGTTTTATTTAGAAAATGAATTATGAATTATTAGGAGTATGAACTTTCTGAAAAACTGAAAAAGTCCTTTAATTGTCTTGCAGCTTAACTACATTGCTAGCTTGGTGCACTGTCGTATCAATCAGCTGAAGGAGTATGAAAGGGAGTGAATAGTTAAACTGTCATTATGTAGAATAATGTTGAATATTTAGAAATTTGAACCATTTTGTTGGTTGAAATATTTAAAGAAAGACATGAAAAAAAATTTAAAAGTGTGAAATAATCCTTTAATGGGCAGAATGAGTCACCCATCCTTAACCATATTCACTTTTAGCAACTTGTATATGAATAGTGTCTTTGTTTTCAGCTTGAAGTATTTTTGAATGTTTGAATTGAGCATTTTATCATGTTATTTCCAGATTCTTATTCTGCTTAAAGTTGAGCTGTTTTGGCATTTTATTAAATATTGGACTGAATAAATCAAATACATTTCAGCTTTGTTTCTGTGGAACAGATAAAACAGACATGTGTATTTCACATGCATTTTATTATCAGAGTTATTAAGGCATCAGCAAACAATGTGTTTTTACTGTGTGTCATAACACAACATACTTGCAGTTGAGGGAATATATTAGGTTTTGAATAATAATATACTGTTTCTGTTTGTGAAACAAAACATATAGGTGATTGTCATAGATCAAAACATGTAGATGAGAGAATATATTAGGATTTTTCTTCTCAGCATATGATGTGTGAATATATCTGTAAGGATTCGGGGGGGGGGGGGGGGGGTTGGGACACAGGTGCGGACCAAGGGGTGTCTGAAAGTTATCCCCGGAGGGATAACCACTAAATCGCACAGGCGACTACAGGGGAGGGGGAGAAAACAAAAAGCACAAAGCTGTGAAGGGCCACACAGGCTACCTTTTAATAATACAAACTAAAGCACGAACAAAACCACCGCTGCCAAGCAGCTGAGCAGATAGACAAAGTAAAACAGTTGACTTGCAAAACTAAACACAGAGAGCACTTGGAGACAACCTCTCACTACCTCTAAAGGTGAGACAATGATCAGCACAGAGCACTGGGGTCTCAGGGCATATATAACCTCTTCACACCTGGGCTCAATCAGCCAATCAGTGCACACACACCTGGGCTCAATCAGCCAATCAGTGCACACACACCTGATTGCAGTGAGGGAATCAGTCACCCTTCTCACGGAGGCGAAATATTCCGTGCCCTCACAATATCATGTAATAAATGCAGAGCCCTGTTTTCATGTGAAATTCCACCTATCAATGAGGATAAAAAGATTCTGTTGTAGACCCTCAGGGTGTGTGCAGATCAGCTGGCAGATGTGTTCACAGAAGGTTCAACATGTCACTGCTCCAGTCTGTGGTCCCTACGTGTTTTAAAAAGTCCATTCAGGTCTATCTATCTATCTATCTATCTATCTATCTATCTATCTATCCATCTATCTATCACAGTTTACATACAGGGCAAACAGGTCCACAGACGATACCATCCCCTCACCCTCCACACTGCCCTCTCCCTATAGAACATTATTCTATTACATGAACAGTATCCTATTTCACTAGTTATTTGTATTGCTGTTTCCACCCACAGTATTCTATTTAGTCTACACTTAGTTCATTTCATTTCATTTTGCATTCTCAATTTACTTATAAGATGCATCTTAACTCTACACTTTAATCTGCACTGTGTCCTTGCTCTACTGTTGGGTTTATTTGTGTCTCAGGTGTTGCTCTCTTCACGTTTTCTTCTTCTTCTATATCACATTGTTGAGAGGAGCCTGGGACTTAAGAATGTCATTGCCAATGACTGCTGCTGTAATTGTTAATGTGCATATGACATTATTAATGTTAGGTTACATGAATACAGTCAACACAATATAACATGTAGTTGACTGAATATATTAGGTTTGTATCTCTAAACATTTGATCTGTGAATGTGTTGTGTAATAAATGCAGAGCCCTGTTTTCATATAAGTTTCCTCCTATCAATAAGGATACAAAGATTCTGTGGTTGACCCTCATTCATCCAAGAATATGAAGAGTAAACCCAATGTCAAGATTTGAACTGTGGAACAATTGGGACAGTTAGGAGTTTGAAAAATGCTGCTATTTTAGAATATATTAGCATTACATGAATACAGTCAGCAGCACCTATTATCCACATTATTTATTCCAAGGTATGAAAAATATTTCAAGTACTCTATGTATCTTTGCATACTATTGTTTTGTCTGTCTGAATTTGTACAGTTGCATATCAAACTAATGATGTGAAACAAAAATCTCAACTTCTAAAGCACTTGCATAAAATAAACGTTCCATGATCATTCTTAGCACTATTCTGAAGGTTAATACAAAAGGATTTGCTCATATGTTGTTCATTGCCTTATTTATGAGACATTTTCATGTTAATAAAACCTGTAGGCCATAGAAATTATTTTTCATTCATGGAATGAAAAATCCCAAATCTTTTTTTCAAAAACTTTGGACACGAATAGGTTGTTAAAAAAACATCTAGATTTTTGGTTTATCAAAAGATGCATTTACCCATAATTAATATTGCCAAATTTGCATAGGCCTATTAGTTAAAACATTCTGGGGGAAATACAATAGCAAAAAGAATAGCTCCAATGTCAGTAATCAACTGGCAAAGTTTCATGATATCTATAAGTGAAATGTTACCGCATTCAACTGCAGTGTCTCGACTTTGACCACTGGGTGGTAGTAATGCGCTCAGCGTCTACACTGACGGAAGTCTATATCAAGGAGAAGAAGAATCTGGTTAGGATCTGCGCATGCGTGGTATTTTCTCACAACACTGGAAGATTCAGCAGACAACGCATGCGTCTTCGCCGTCTCGTCTTTATTTATCAGGTTGGTAATGTTTCTAAACCTCACCGTGGTTGTTGTAGTTTGTTAACGAATGTTGAGCGATCGTTTTAGTTTAAGGTAATATAGTGAAATGAGCGGAGTTTGTCTTACTTTCACTAAAGTGTAGCTGCAAATAAACAAACATGGCGCCGTCTCCCGCGTAAACTGTTATGGCTCTTTCCCACTACATAGTCAACTCGCCTCTGGTACAGGTACTGTTGTATAGGTCGTTTTCTACACAACATAGTGGTCGTTATTGTTTTTTTTTCTTTCAAACTCCCAGCAGGACATGTAGCCTACAGTATTAGCCTCAGCTTGCCTTACACACAGCAGAGTCTCAGAGCTACACCGCCCATATCTGGAGTGAACTTTTACTAAAGGCTCCTGCTCTTTCATACGTAATCACTAAACCGTGTCGCCAAGGTTATTATCTGTATGTTCTGGGTTTGTCTTTTATTTTTATCTTTTGTGCGTGAGTGGAAATCAAAGATGTCCATGTTCAGGTCCAAACTTTTCCCTTTACTTAACGTCTGTTTGCATCACTGTTCCTGCGGTGGACATGGGGATATTAAAACAGGCTCCAGTGTCAGTAAACCATAACCGACAGTGTGAGCTAAAGAATGAAAAATAACAAGCAGACATATGCTGGACTGAAACTTACTGTCATAGAAATATATTGTTAATCCATCTATCTCATTAGTGTAGTCAAGGGTGAACTACTAAGCCCCATTTGTTTGATCAGTAAAGTATCTTCTGTGTTCATCATGTTGGCTAAAATGAAATGTAGGAACTGGCAAAAGATTTATGGGGTTATATCTTGTTTCTTGTTTTGAGTTGTGCTCCATACTTTAGAAGTATTTCTTGTTGTTTTCAGTTTCTGTTCAATAGCAGTATTTCAAGTCACTGTTTTTGGTCCCTCCCCCGACTAACCGTCTACTTGTGTTTTGAGGCGTGTTGCAGCTCATCTCAGACGAGCCTATTGTCTTCCTCCTTAACTTGTTAACATATCAAAACCAACTACTTAGTTAGAGCTCACTCAAAGCACAAATAAACAACTGCACTGTTACATATTCCCCCTCAGTATATTCTGTGTTCATCATGTAGGCTAAAATGAAATGTAGGAACTGGCAAAAGATTTATGGGGTTATATCTTATTTCTTGTTCAGAGTTGTGCTCCATACTTTAGAAGTATTTCTTGTTCTTGTCTTTTATCAGTTTCTGTTCAATTGCAGTATTTCAAGTCACTGTTTTTGGTCCCTCCCCCGACTAACCCCGGAATTCCACTGGCTGCGGGTGCGGTGTCCAACGGTTTTGCTCCGTGCGCTCACGTCCGGCAATACCCACCGGCTCCGTTTTCAAACCAGCACGGCCAGCTCCGCTGAACAGCTGGAGTCGCGAGACCGAGGAGTTCCCGCGGTAATAAAAGTGACGGGCGATCGCTCTTGATAATATGATTCTCCTATATGGTATTTACACAACAACGATCGCACGGACGGTTATTGTTCCCATCCGAACGAGTAAAAGAACAGTGGACATGCTTGTATGTGTCTCTGTTTTGATAATGTCACCTGCAGTGAACACCGAGTGTCTTATTTTGAAAATTAACCGGAGGTTTTATTGTGTTGTCGGCGCTTGTGTTCCTGTCTATCTCGATGTGTTCTGTGCTAAATTGATGCGGTGAGCTCCGGCATCCGGCAGCAATAGAAGCAGTGCATATTTCACCGGAGAGCTGGAGCAGCAGCGGAGCAGAGAGACGGCGCAGCGGACGTGGTGGAAACTCACCCACTGACTGCTCTTAATTGTATTTTTGTTTCTGCCGTGCTGGAGCGGAGAAGGACCGGAGACGCAGCTGGTGGAAATCGGCCTTTACCGTCTACATGTGTTTTGAGGCGTGTTGCAGCTCATCTCAGACGAGCCTATTGTCTTCCTCCTTACCTTGTTAACATATCAAAACCAACTACTTAGTTAGACCTCACTCAAAGCACAAATAAACAACTGGACTTTAGAAAAACAAGCCCAAGATACGCGACCCCAGACGTGCTAAGTAAAAGTAACTTGTTTATTTCAAATTCTTTATGGGGAATGGCTGATAGGGCTCTTCTCTCTCAACATTTACAAAAGTGGATTCAGCAGCACTGGCTGTCACAATGGACTAGAGCAGGGGTTTTCAAAGTGTGAGAGAGTGAGACCCCCTCAGAGAACAAATTTCAGCGAAGCCCCCATCACAAATATAAATTCTAAATCCCTGTGTGTTTTGAAAGATATTTTAATTAATTATATTTAAAACACATTTTAAACATATTTTTGAAACATTCTAAACATCTTTGTGCGTTTTAAACAATTTGTTTTAGACATTTTAACATCTTTATCTAAGTATGTTTTTGTTTTGCTTTTTTTAAATACACTTGAACATCTTAAAGCGGCTACGAGTAACATTTAAATATCTTTTAAACAGCCTCATGTTTCCTCTGATAATCATAAATTACCTTTAACAGCAAACGAGACCATCAGTGCAAAGAAAGACGTTTTTATATAGTTTTTATTACTGCTTTTGGTCTGGTCGCACACCCAGTCTGATTTTCGGTTCGCTCGTGCAGGCTCTATGGTCACATATCCGTATTGGTCGCAGATTTCAGTGTAGCGCAGCAACGCGATTTGAGAAGCCTATCCCTCCAGGTGAGGGAAGGGGAGCGGGAGCCTTGTTTGAGACAGTTATTTGTCGTCATAATGACTGATAACGGGGCTGGACCATCAAAGAAAAAAAAGAGAATGCAATGAAGACAAGTAAAAAGGGAGAGTGATATATATAGGCTACGGGCGGGACAGGGGGCGTTGCCAAGCAACGTGTATACAATTTCACGAGAGCGAAACTAGGCTGCAGTGTTAACTCCTAAATGAATGAGCGGTTGGTACTAACACAAAGTTTGCTTTGCTTCACCATCATCAGATAACCATTATCTGAAATAGTCATTATTTACATCAACAACACAAACACATTACCTCATCGTGATCCATACTAATTGCCGTCTCTCGTTCATTCGTTTTCTGTGGGGACACGTAATCTTTCAGCTCCGTGAGAGAGAGAGTAGTTAGGTGACACTGCTGCATCAACTCATTGCAATCAGGTGCGTGTAGCGCTGACTGGCATTAGTTGATGCAGTGTTAAAACCACTCTCACAGAGCCGAAAAGAGTCCTCACACTTTCAACACACGGACATGCACGATATTGCACCCTTCTCAGTTCACACTCGCAAGCCTGCACGAGCTAGAAAACAGCTTTGCGACAGTGGGCGTCGTAATCCTGCTTCCTTTAAGCATGGATAGTAGTGACTGAGTGTGCAGCGGAGTGAGAAAGATAGGCAGACTTGCCCAAATGATTGACTATTGTTAAATGTCATTCACACACCCAGTGTTTTTTCGCTAGTGCCTCCAATGTCCTGCTGAGTGAAAATAGTAGCCAGCAGAGATTGAGAACCAGACTCTCCTATGGGGGTCTGGGGGTTTGAGATTTTTTTTTACCTTTTTAAAGTGAAATGCATGAATCTGGTGCACTTTAAGAGGAAAATTAAGAGGCTAAATCTGAGGAATTTTGTGTGAACAAATAATTTGGAGAGGAGTGGAGTGGGGTCGGATGAATTAGAAGCTATTGAGGAAAGACACGTGGATCTTCCATAAAAATATTAATTTAAAATAAAATATTATGCAGGGTCCTCTGGGTTGGGCTTGGTGCTCTTTTTCTTTGACAAGACATTTCTCTGTAATATAGTGAATGCATTTAAATGCAGTGGGAGGAACGAAGCAGAAGAACTCTTGTCCAGCTATCTTTATTTCCACAGGCAAGGACAATGGACTAGAGAATCCTCCTTTGCAGTGAGTGAGTGTTGCTGTTGGTAGTAGCCTCTGTAGTTGATTCTGTAATGTTAAAGGTTTGTTCCCCCTGCAACACTGCTGATCACTGAATGATGTTGATGGTTGATTTAAGAACGTTGCTCACTACCTAGCAGCACATGCTATCAAACAGAGCTAGCACACTAGTTGGTTTAGCTTACATTAGCTAATCATTGTCACCTTTTCTTTACAGGTCCGTGGTCTGACCAAACGTCTGTGAGCTCGACACACAAACACCGTCTCTGGTTACTATCTGCTGCCACCGAGGAAGAAGCATGAGTTCTCCACAAACGGTGACTATACACTTTATGTTACTATGGTGTTATTATGACGTTTCTTCTGTTTTTACCCGGTAAAAGTGTTTCTTTATGGGGGAGTTGTTCCTCAGCCTCCTGGGTCTAAGAGTCGAATTGAATATCAGCTTAAGCCTCATTTCTTGTAACAACAGTCTCCTTTTCTGTTTTGCTACACCGAATTGGAAGTGTTGAGGAAGTCGTAAAAATATTGAGAAATGCCTGTTGAATCTAATATAAAAGGGTTAAGCCCTAACCCTAACGATGGCCTGTTTCACTTGCATTGAGAGCTCCTTTGACCGCATGTTGTAGGTTTCCAGCAACAGCTTCCAAATGCAAATGCCACTCCTGGAATCAACTCCAGACCCTTTACCTGCTTGATGATGATGAAACAACAAAGGAATAGTCCACACCTGTCCACGAAACAGCTTTTGAGTCAATTGTCCAATTACTTTTGGTCCCCTGAAAAACAGGGGGATACATATTAAAGAGTTGTAATTCCTTAACCCTTCCTCCAATTTGGATGTGAACCCCTAAATTAAAGCTGAAAGTCTGCAATTTGAGCCCATATTCATTATATAACTAACTTGAAGATTTTTTAGTAAACTGTTAAAATAACAAAATGTGTGTCAGTGTCCAAATGATAGGATAGGATTTACTTTATTGATCCCCAATGGGGAAACTGGTTTGCCACCATAGTCTGTACAACATACAACACAGGAATACAGTAACAACATAAAACAAGCATAGTCACAGGGGGAGTGTGGTCCACTACCATAGTAAAAATAGAAGGTTAAAAAAGGGAATAAATAACAATATAACAATACTATGATGTGCAAATGAGCAATGTGCAGTAATAAAATCAAATCAGCAGTCATGATTAAAAAGCCTAGCTGCTGCAGGAACAAAAGACCTCCTGAATCTCTCTGTAGAGCATCTCGGTAACAGGAGACGTTCACTCCTGCCACTTCTAACAGAAGTGCAGTGCAGGGGGTGGTCGTCATGTGACAGGACAGTCCTGAGCTTCCTCCTGGTTCTCTGCTCTGTGATGACCTCCAGAGAATCAGGGCTCACACCCATAATGGATCCTGCCTTTTTTATTAGTTTGTTGACCCTGTTCCTGTCCTCTACTGTCAGGCTGCCACCCCAACAAACAACAGCATAAAAAAGGACACTGCAACAATACCGTGATAAAAAACATTAAGAAGTGATCTGCTGATTTCAAATGACCTGAGTTTCCTAAAAAAACAATCTGGACTGGGCTTTTTTTTAAATGACACGTGTTCACTTTCCAGTCCAGCGTACTGTCCAGATGCACACCAAAATTTTTGCAAGTGACAAAGTTCACTGCTGTGCCTGTGATCAGAGGTGTACATTGAAAATAAAAACGGAGATAAAACCGTACCTTGTGGGGCCGCAGTGTTTGTGGAAATAACGCCAGAGCTAGTACCATGAAGCCGTACAAACTGGGGCCTTCTAGTGAGGTAGTCTGTTACCCATGCAACAGTGGAGCTGTTGAGGTTAAAATTTAAAAGCTTGCTGGCTAAAATATGTGGCTGCAGTGTGTTAAAAGCACTAGAAAAGTCAAAAAACATTATTCGTACAGATGCATTGGTTTGATCCAGATGGCTGTATACCCTGTGCAACAGGTAGAGGAGGGCATCGTCCACACCCTGCCCTTCTCTATAGGCAAACTGTAGTGGGTCCTGAAAGGCACATACCTGCTTCTTTAAATGCCCTAGTACAGTCATTTAAAGAAGCAGTTAGGTCCAAATATATATGGACCTAACTGTATCTATAGCTATTGGCAATTGTTAGGACTCGTCAAGCTCCCTGTTCTCTGGTGCCTTCTGTGAAATGACTGTCCCCACGCTAAAGTGTGTGACCTGTGTCTCCAATATATTTGAGCATGAAAGTCCTTGTCTTCTTTTCATTTGTTGTAAAATCCTAACGATTCTCATCCCTACGTCCAACCCTGACTGCACATCTCTGCCTCACTCATACTCTGTCTTTGTATTTCTGTCTGTCTGTCGCTACAGAAACAAAAAGGAACAAAGAAACCTAAACCTCACCGCTGTCAACAGTGTAACAAAGAGTTCATATGGAGGTCGGCCTTAACGACTCATCAGAGAATCCACACTGGCGAGAAGCCGTACAGCTGTGACCAATGTGGGAAAACCTTCACTACATCAGGACACCTCAAACTCCACCAACGTATTCACACTGGAGAGAAGCCGTACAGCTGTGACCAATGTGGGGAAACCTTCGCTAGATCAGAACACCTCAAAGTCCACCAACGTATTCACACTGGAGAGAAGTCGTACAGCTGTGACCAATGTGGCAAAACCTTCGCTCGATCAGGATCCCTCAAAGTCCACCAACGTATTCACACTGAAGAGAAGTCGTACAGCTGTGAGGACTGTGGCCAAAGTTTCAACCATCTAAGTTCTTTCAATAGACACAGAAACATTCACACAAAGGAAATAATCTACTCATGTCAGGAATGTGGGAAAGTCTTCAGTTCCTACGAATCATTCCGGCAACATGAGCGTATCCACACTGGACTCAAAGAGTACCAATGTCAACACTGTGACAAACGGTTCTACACATCGTCTGATCTCTCAGTGCATGAGAGAATCCACACTGGAGTCAAACCACACCAATGTCAACACTGTGACAAACGGTTCTCCACATCGTCTAACCTCTCAGTGCATGAGAGAATCCACACTGGAGTCAAAGAGTACCAATGTCAACACTGTGACAAACGGTTCTCCTCATCATCCAACCTCTCACAGCATGAGAGAATCCACACTGGAGTCAAACCACACCAATGTCAACACTGTGACAAACGGTTCTACACATCATCCAAACTCACAGTGCATGAGAGAATCCACACAGGACACACACCGTACTGTTGTGTCAAATGTTTGAAAAGCTTCACCTCAAACTCTCACCTGAAGAAACACAAGTGTGTTTAAACTATCAGTTATTATCAGAGTTATTAAGGCATCAGCAAACAATAATATACTTTATCTGTTTGTCATAGATCAAAACATGTAGGTGAGAGAATATATTACCATTTTTTTTCTCAGCATATTACGTGTAAATATATCATGTAATAAATGCAGAGCCCTGTTTTCATGTGAAATTCCACCTCTCAATGAGGATAAAAAGATTCTGTTGTAGACCCTCATTCATCTGAGTAAACCCATTTCCAAGAGTTTATCTGATCCCATCAGAATAATTCTTTAACATTTTGTTGAGGTCTTTCTTGGCAAATGTTATAATAGTTATGTAGTTTTTGAAATGTTTCAACGCTCTGTATGCAGTTGCTTTTTTGTTGTTTGAAACCATTTGTTTTCTTCATTATTTTGAATCAATTTAAAGTTGTATTCAATAATGCATATGTTTATTCTAATGAACTGTTTTATTTAGAAAATCAATTTTATGTTGAAAATGAGTGTGAATGCTGGATGCTGAAAAGCTGACTATAAACTGGAAAGCTACATGAGTATGAACTTTCTGAAAAACTGAAAAAGTCCTTTTAATTGGCTTGGAGCTAAACTACATTGCTAGCTTGAATGTATATGATTCAGCTGAAGGAGTATGAAAGGGAGTGAATGGTTAAACTCATGATATAAGAATAATGTTGAATATTTAGAAATTTGAATAATTTTGTTAGTTGAAATATTTATAGAAAGACATGGATTTTTTTTAAAAAGTGTGAAATAATCCTTTAATGGGCAGAATGAGTCACCCATCCTAAACCATATTCACTTTGAGCAACTTGTTTATGAATATAGTTTCTTTGTTTTGAGCTTGAAGCATTTTTGAATGTATGAATTTATGAATTGAGCATTATATCATGTTATCTCCAGATTCTTATCCTGCGTAAAGTTTTGATCTGTTTTGGCATTTTATTAAATATTGGACCGAATTAATCAAATACATTTCAGCTTTGTTTCTGTGGAACAGTTAAAACAGACACATCTGTTTTTCACATGCATTTTATTATCAGAGTTATTAAGGCATCAGCAAACAATGATGTGCTTTTTCTGTTCGTCATAACACAGAATACATGCAGTTGAGAGAATGTATTAGGTTTTTATCTCTAAACATTTGATTTGTGAATATGTTGTGTAATAAATGCAGAGCCCTGTTTTCATATTGAATTCCTCCTGTCACTCTAACACCTGCTGCGTCGGGACGTCGAGGAGTTTGAAAATGCTTCTATCATAGAATAAATTAATACAACATAAATTCAGTCAGCAGCACCGTTAATCCAGGAAGGAATTCATAATAAACTACATTTCACAGACAACACAATTGTTTTAATGTGTAAATCTATACTAGGAAATGAATTGCATTGTGTTCATACATATACAGATAGAGGGCGTCTGCAGTATAATTATATATTATATTCATATTGTGCTCCATGAAATATGGAATATAAAAGTATAGAAAGTATATAATAATGTTTAACTATAATCTATACTATATTCAGTAATGTATTTCTTTTCTTTTGCCGAAAAAAAAAACAATGGCCGACCTTTCATCCATTATTTATTTTTTTAAATTATTGATCGGTGTATGTATTATGCCTTGTATTTTTTTATAAAATAAAATGTTCTACTACAATGAGCTACTCCCCGGCTGAGGAAGTACAGGAAAACACACACAAGGCTCCTGGACCTGATGGCATCCCTGGCCGGGCTCTCAGGGTGTCTATCTATCTATCTATCTATCTATCTATCTATCTATCTATCTATCTATCTATCTATCTATCTATCTATCTATCTATCTATCTATCTATCTATCTATCTATCTATCTATCTATCTATCTATCTATCTATCTATCTATCTATCTATCTATCTATCTATCTATCTATCTATCTATAAATAACTAGTGAAATAGGATACTGTACATGTAATAGAATAATGTTCTATAGGGAGAGGGCAGTGTGGAGGGTGAGGCAATGGCGTCGTCTGTGGACCTGTTTGCCCTGTATGCAAACTGTGAAGGCGTCTGCTTTTCTTCCTAACACCAGAATATATTCTGAAAACCTGCTCAGGCTTTAGTAGAGAAGAAAATGGGACTTTCTGTCAATCAGTTTGTTCCTATTCAACCTCTTTCATACTGACATGAAAACGCTTCAAAACTCAATGTGTGAAGCAAGACAAAAAGACAATAAAATGCAGTTAAACAGGAGAATTAGCAGCTCCTCCTGACAGGACACTGGTGAATATAATTAAACTGCAAATTCATGTTTTTCTTTTCAAGACTTCGGTGTTTCTCAACGGACTCGGTTATCTTTGACACACTCAAAAGAAAAACGAAACGTTATAATGACAAATATTTCAATATTTCACCGTCTAATTTGAGATTAGCCCGACCTCATGGCAAGGCAATTAAAACAGTCTGAATGGAGGAGGAGTGTGTGTGTGTGTGTGGGGGGGGGGGGACAGATGAAGTGTGCTGGGGCAGGACAGCAGGGTGTGTTTGTGTGTGTGTGTGTGTGTGTGTGTGTGTGCGCGTGTGTGTGTTTGTGTTTGCGTGTGTGTGTGTGTGTGTGTAACAAAAATCTCTTGGGTTTAGACAGACGGACAATACAGGGGTAAAGGAGTTCTTGGCGGGTTATTTAGCACGTTTCACACACTGCTGTCTGTCAGGAGATAGACAGTGTCAATGGAAACCAATTTAAAACGTGTCTGTCTGTCTGTCTGTCTGCCTGCCTGTCTGTCTGTCTGTCTGTCGGTCTGTCCTCTCCTCTAGACAGCAGTTTAAGAAGCGGATTAGAGACACTGACATTTTTCCTTTTTGAAATGCTCCAGTAATAAGCTGAGACACTGCAGGTGAACAGGGTCAGATGTTTAACTTATAGATATCAGCATTAAACTTTGCCTTTTGATTACTGACATTAAAACAATAGTTATTTGTATTAGAATTGTTCTATCTATCTATCTATCTATCTATCTATCTATCTATCTATCTATCTATCTATCTATCTATCTATCTGTCTATCCGTCTGTCTGTCTGTCTGTCTGTCTGTCTGTCTGTCCGTCCGTCTATCTATATCTACACTGCAGGTAAATAGGGTTAGATGTTTAACTTAGAAATATCATCATGAAACTTTGCCAGTTGATTACTGACAAAATTCTTATTAGAAATTTTTCTCAATAATGTGCAAAATATCTAACAAATCATGTGTACATTTGCATCACTTTAAATAAAACTTATCTAGGTACTTGTGGTGTAGTGGTTAGATCCCCTTGTATTTCAATGTTTTATTATAAGTTTATTTATTAAAAAGGTGCTCCCAAGTACTTTCATTATTTGTTCATTACTGTACCCCATTTGGACAAAAGTTGTAGTGTTTTTACCACGCCAGCTGTTGTTCCTGGGTGAGCGTACCCATGACAAAGGGTAAAAAAAACTCAATAAAAATAGCATTATTTGCACTGATGGTCTCGTTTGCTATTACATGCCATTTAGACTGTATCAGAAACATTTAAAAGTTCCTCATAGCTACTTTAATTTGGTTAATTTAACTGATCATAAAAACTTGACCGCTAAAGCCAATAGCAGTTAAACTAGACATCTCTCTAAAACCTTTAAACTAGGATTTGTTGCCTGAAAGCTTCTCTGGTCGGATCCTCTTTCTGAGACACAATTTCACGCTTGAGAAATTGTCACATTTTAAATTAAGTTTTGGCTCTTGGCTTTAGTTGGGGAGCTGCAGTGGCCTTGAGTGTCCAACGGGAGCGGTCAAAATATGTTTCTGATGATTTTTAGTGTAGAGACAGAGTTGAAATGGGGAAGAGAGGGGAATGACATGCAGAGAACGACCGCGGGCTGGAATCGAACCCGGGTCCGCTGCTGGCCAAGGCCCATGGGGGGGACGCCCTACCAACTGAGCTAAGGGCGCGCGAGAGAAACTTTTTTATCAGTTTTTGACACAAACACAGACGAACATACATTTAGTGTGTATAGAAAACAGGGAAAAAAAATTCTAATTTAAGATAAATAAAAAATAATTAATTTTGGATAAATAAAAATAAGTGAAACAAGCTAAGCAAGAATAAGAAGCACCTACATGTGAACATTTACAATACTTGCTCACCCATTTCCTTTATGCTTCAAATAATGTGAACACAAATAAAAACTCTAATACAACATGGGCTTAAGCCTACATAAGAAACACACTCACATCCAGACCTATCTACAGTACATTCTCTTCACCTAATATTTTCAAGTTTCAAGAAAGAAAGAAAGAAAGAATAATAATAACAACAACAACAACAACAACAACAACAATAATAATAATAATAATAATAATAATAATAATAATAATAATAAATGTATTTAAAAATAAATGTAAATACATGAGTTCAGCTGAGTAATTAAGTTAAATAGGCTTTATAGAAAATAACTATATTGTCTGTCAGTCACGTCATTTTCATTGCAGCCATTCCACATCGCTGTCTAAATGTTTAATGTCTAACCTTTAATCTTGATGTATTTTCTTTGTTTTTACTATCTCTTAAATGCAATATCTAATGTCTAATCTTGATGTATTTCATGCCCCTGTAAAGCACTTTGAATGGCTTGGTGTCTGAATTGTGCTATAGAAATAAACCTGCCTTGCCTTGCCTTGCCTCCTTAACACTGAATTATAAATCTTGTTTTTTAAGGCTGCAAGTTTCACATATTTTTATTCAACAAAGAAACACATTTCCACAGACCCTGAACTCACCCAGGAAGCTATTTTCCTTTTAAAGTGAAGGTCTATTTGAGCTCAAAACTGTTTTTTGTTGTAGCAGGGAAAGAGAGAGAGGAGGAAGAGAGAGGGAGAGGGAGAGGGGAGAGAGGAAGAGAGAGAGGAAGAGAGAGACAGAAGCCCCTTTTACACAGCCAGTGGAAGCCGGCAATATGCCGGAATTTCGGCCCTCCGCCCTGCTGTATAAATGCGACCGTTGCGGAACAGGGGAAGAAAGGTGCGAGAGATTGCATACATTGTGAAATTGCATATTTATTTTATTACATTTTGCAGAAAGTTTCAAACAGTATTTTCTTCAGTTTTACTTGTTTATTATTTGAATCTCTCAGTGTTGTTAAAATTGATATTAAATATCCATTTGTCTAAATATGTTAAAAAAGACACATATTTTCAAAGGGTGTACTCATTTTTTCACATGATTGTATGTTGTTCATTGCCTTATTTATGAGACATTTTCATGTTAATAAGACCTGTAGGCCATAGAAATTATTTTTCATTCATAGAATAAAAAATCCCAAATCTTTTCTCCAAAAACTTTGGACACTAATAGGTTGTTTAAAACGTCTAGATGTTTGGTTTTTGAAGAGATGCATATTTACCCATAATTACTTGGATATTGCCACATTTACATGGGCCTATTAGTTAAAACATTCTATTTGTAACTTTCTGGGGAAAATACAATAGCAAAAAGAATAGCTCCAATGTCAGTAATCAACTGGCAAAGTTTCATTATATCTATAAGATAACATTATATCCTATTATATACTATCTATGATTATATCCAATTCAACTGCAGTGTCTCAACTTTGACCACTGGGTGGTAGTAATGCGCTCAGCGTCTACACTGACGGAAGTCTATATCAAGGAGAAGAAGAATCTGGTTATGAGCTGCGCATGCGCGGTATTCTCTCACAACATTGGAAGATTCAGCAGACAACACAAGCCTCTTCGCCGTCTCGTCTTTATTTATCAGGTTGGTAATGTTTCTAAACCTCACCGTGATTGTTGTAGTTTGTTAACGAATGTTGAGAGATCGTTTTAGTTTAAGGTAATATAGTGAAATGAGCGGAGTTTGTCTTACTTTCACTAAAGTGTAGCCGCAAAGAAACAAACATGGCGCCGACTCCCGCGTTAACTGTTATGGCTCTTTCCCGCTACATTGTACCGTCAACTCGCCTCTGGTACAGGTACTGTTGTATAGGTCGTTTTATATCACAAGGTTGGGGTCGTTATTATCTTTCAAACTCCCAGCAGGACATGTAGCCTACAGTATTAGCCTCAGCTTGCCTTACACACAGCAGAGTCTCAGAGCTACACCGCCCATATCTGGGGCGTGGTGAAATTGGTTTCATATTCGACATTCGTCTATTTTCCGGGGTTGTAACTGTAATAGCGTCACGAAAACAACACAAATTTCCTCCAGAATGGTATTATTATGTACAGAAGACTAAGACTGACATTTCACAGGCTCGACCAACTCACCAAAATCAGCGAGTCTCGCGAAAGATCAAAGAAACCGCGCCGAATATAGTGTTTAGTGCCACACGGCAGCGGACTGCTTAGGGACCGTCGCAAAAGTGCAACGTCTTTTTTCTATTCTTAATAACTCACTGGAAATTCATCCTATCAACACCAAACCACTTCTGTTGTGTTTATGAACTCATTTTGTAGTTACCACAACCCTTTGTTTTAAAGAAAAGCCTTTGATTTTTTTTTAAAAGGGAAAATTATTCAGTGTGTATATTGCATGGATATTTAAGGCAATTTTTTCAATAGCTCACAGTTTTTTATAGCTATCAACACCAAACCAACTCTGATGTGTTCAAGAACTCACTGTGGAGTTCCCACAGCCCTTAATTTTCAAGAAAAAACTTTTAATTTTTTTTTGAAAGGCAAAATAAGTCACATCATATATTTAATCCATATTTAAGGCTCTTTTTTTTCAATAGCTCACTGGTCTTTATAGCTATCAACACCAAACCAACTCTGGTGTGTTCATGGACTCACTGTGGAGTTCCCACAGCCCTTAATTTTCAAGAAAAAACTTTTAATTTTTTTTTGAAAGGCAAAATAAGTCACATCATATATTTAATCCATATTTAAGGCTCTTTTTTCAATAGCTCACTGGTTGTTATAGCTATCAACACCAAACCAACTCTGGTGTGTTTATGGACTCACTGTGGAGTTCCCACAGCCCTTAATTTTCAAGAAAAAACTTTAAAAATGTTTTGAAAGGCAAAAGAAGTCAGATCATATATTTAATCCATATTTAAGGCTCTTTTTTTTCAATAGCTCACTGGTTGTTATAGCTATCAACACCAAACCAACTCTGATGTGTTCAAGAACTCACTGTGGAGTTCCCACAGCCCTTAATTTTCAAGAAAAAACTTTAAAAATGTTTTGAAAGGCAAAATAAGTCACATCATATATTTAATCCATATTTAAGGCTCTTTTTTCAATAGCTCACTGGTTGTTATAGCTATCAACACCAAACCAACTCTGGTGTGTTTATGGACTCACTGTGGAGTTCCCACAGCCCTTAATTTTCAAGAAAAAACTTTTAATTTTTTTTTGAAAGGCAAAATAAGTCACATCATATATTTAATCCATATTTAAGGCTCTTTTTTCAATAGCTCACTGGTTGTTATAGCTATCAACACCAAACCAACTCTGGTGTGTTTATGGACTCACTGTGGAGTTCCCACAGCCCTTAATTTTCAAGAAAAAACTTTAAAAATGTTTTGAAAGGCAAAAGAAGTCAGATCATATATTTAATCCATATTTAAGGCTCTTTTTTTTCAATAGCTCACTGGTTGTTATAGCTATCAACACCAAACCAACTCTGGTGTGTTCATGGACTCACTGTGGAGTTCCCACAGCCCTTAATTTTCAAGAAAAAACTTTCAATTTTTTTTTGAAAGGCAAAATAAGTCACATCATATATTTAATCCATATTTAAGGCTCTTTTTTCAATAGCTCACTGGTTGTTATAGCTATCAACACCAAACCAACTCTGGTGTGTTTATGGACTCACTGTGGAGTTCCCACAGCCCTTAATTTTCAAGAAAAAACTTTAAAAATGTTTTGAAAGGCAAAAGAAGTCAGATCATATATTTAATCCATATTTAAGGCTCTTTTTTTCAATAGCTCACTGGTCTTTATAGCTATCAACACCAAACCAACTCTGGTGTGTTCATGGACTCACTGTGGAGTTCCCACAGCCCTTAATTTTCAAGAAAAAACTTTAAAAATGTTTTGAAAGGCAAAAGAAGTCAGATCATATATTTAATCCATATTTAAGGCTCTTTTTTTCAATAGCTCACTGGTCTTTATAGCTATCAACACCAAACCAACTCTGGTGTGTTCATGGACTCACTGTGGAGTTCCCACAGCCCTTAATTTTCAAGAAAAAACTTTCAATTTTTTTTTGAAAGGCAAAATAAGTCACATCATATATTTAATCCATATTTAAGGCTCTTTTTTTTCAATAGCTCACTGGTTGTTATAGCTATCAACACCAAACCAACTCTGGTGTGTTTATGGACTCACTGTGGAGTTCCCACAGCCCTTAATTTTCAAGAAAAAACTTTAAAAATGTTTTGAAAGGCAAAAGAAGTCAGATCATATATTTAATCCATATTTAAGGCTCTTTTTTTCAATAGCTCACTGGTTGTTATAGCTATCAACACCAAACCAACTCTGGTGTGTTTATGGACTCACTGTGGAGTTCCCACAGCCCTTAATTTTCAAGAAAAAACTTTTAATTTTTTTTTGAAAGGCAAAATAAGTCACATCATATATTTAATCCATATTTAAGGCTCTTTTTTCAATAGCTCACTGGTTGTTATAGCTATCAACACCAAACCAACTCTGGTGTGTTTATGGACTCACTGTGGAGTTCCCACAGCCCTTAATTTTCAAGAAAAAACTTTAAAAATGTTTTGAAAGGCAAAAGAAGTCAGATCATATATTTAATCCATATTTAAGGCTCTTTTTTTTCAATAGCTCACTGGTTGTTATAGCTATCAACACCAAACCAACTCTGGTGTGTTCATGGACTCACTGTGGAGTTCCCACAGCCCTTAATTTTCAAGAAAAAACTTTAAAAAAATTTTTGAAAGGCAAAATAAGTCACATCATATATTTAATCCATATTTAAGGCTCTTTTTTCAATAGCTCACTGGTTGTTATAGCTATCAACACCAAACCAACTCTGGTGTGTTTATGGACTCACTGTGGAGTTCCCACAGCCCTTAATTTTCAAGAAAAAACTTTAAAAATGTTTTGAAAGGCAAAAGAAGTCACATCATATATTTAATCCATATTTAAGGCTCTTTTTTTCAATAGCTCACTGGTCTTTATAGCTATCAACACCAAACCAACTCTGGTGTGTTCATGGACTCACTGTGGAGTTCCCACAGCCCTTAATTTTCAAGAAAAAACTTTAAAAATGTTTTGAAAGGCAAAAGAAGTCAGATCATATATTTAATCCATATTTAAGGCTCTTTTTTCAATAGCTCACTGGTTGTTATAGCTATCAACACCAAACCAACTCTGGTGTGTTCATGGACTCACTGTGGAGTTCCCACAGCCCTTAATTTTCAAGAAAAAACTTTTAAAAAAAAGTTAAAGGCAAAAGGAGTCCGATCATATATTTAATTTCTGGAGGCCGGCCTCGGCCAGGAAGAGGACGATGGAACCCTCCTGGAGGCCGGCAGAGGCGAAGGCAACAAACCCCTTCTGGAGGCCGGCGGCGACGACCCACAGGTAGCCGGCATCGGCGAAGGCCCACAGGTAGCCGGCATTGACGAGGACGGACCTCCGCAGGAGACCGGCGAAGGCAGAACCACTCAGGCGGCCGGCCACGGTGAAGGCAGGCCCCCGGAGGAAGGCAGGGCAGAGGGCGGTCCCCCTCAGGCAGGAGCGAAGGGCGGTCCCCCTCAGACAGGAGCGACGGGCGGTCCCCCTCAGACAGGAACAGGGGGCAAGATCCCTTGAGCAGGGGGTAAGACCTCTCAGTCAGGAACAGGGGGCTGGGCCCCTCGGGCAGGAGCGAAGGGCGGTCCCCCTCGGGCAGGAGCGAAGGATGGTCCCCCTCGGGCAGGAGCAGGGGGCGATCCCCCTCAGGAAGGCGAAGCGGCCGGTCCCCCTCTGGAAGGCGAAGACAGCAAGCCTCCCCTGGCAGGCCCGGAGGGTGGGCCCCCTCACGATAACGTGGAGTGGGCTCAGGAACTAGACAGTGCTAGCGTGCTAGTGGCTAGCGTGCTGGGGCAGGTGTCTAGCGTGCTGGTTGCTGGGGCCCGGGACCTGAAGCTTGTTGCTGGAAGCCTGGGGCTGGAGCTTGTTGCTGGAAGCCTGGGGCTGGAGCTTTCTGCTGGAAGCCTGGGGCTGGAGCTTGCTGCTGGAGCTTGTTGCTGGAGGCCGGAGGCTGAAGCTTGCTGCTGGAGGCCGGAGACAACTCGGGAGCTGGAGAGCATTGTGGAAACTGCTGGTAATCCAAACTCACCACCCCCACTCTGATAGTCCTTAAGGCAGGAGGAGGCTGGTAGCTGGGGCCCGGGGGCTGTGGCTGGAAGCAGGAAACCGGAGGCAGTGGCTGGAGGCTGGAGCGTGGAGGCTTGGGACGGTCGCAAAAGTCCGGTGGCAGTGGCATGTAGCTCTCAGGCCAAAAAACGGTGGGGTTGAGAAGCTCGACTGCCCACTCGGGTAAGGCGTCCTCCAACTCGGGCTTAGCAGCGACAGTCTTGTATGTACGCCCCAGCACATGCCCCTGCTCCTTCCTACTGGGAATTGTAGTGGGAAATATTGCATATGATATATATATCTCTGGACTCAGATGTTAGAATGCTTACTTGGCCATTGTTTGTATGGACTTATGGGTGTGGTTGAGAGTATCGCATGGACAGCCACGCCTATGGTTAATTTATGCACAATTACTCTGTCTGTTCTATTGTCCTATGCTAAACTCCTCCTATGGTTAAGTTATGTACAATTAGTCTGTCTGCCTGCCTGAAGCAATGTGCTTAAATATCCCTCTCTCCTACGAAACGGGGTTCACTCTTGCAAACACATTCCCTGTGTTTTGGATTAGTGGCCTCTCCGCGGAGATCCTTGCTGTATGATTAAATAAAATCTAATGCTACTATTAACGTATCACTATTGCTTAACTTTCTCATTACAGAAGGTTCTCCCAGCCGTCCATGGCACTGATAATAAAAAATAGCATGTCCTCCAACTCACGGCAAAAAAGAGTGTCTGCTGGGTCCAATTTTGGTCTGTGCATTCTGTTATGGTGAGGTAGGCAGGCAGGCAAGTAGGACCCAAACGCAGACGTTAAAAAGAAAAAAGGTAATTTATTGCTCCACAAAAAATACAAAAAAAACTCAGGACGGCCAAAAGGCAAAGGGCAAAAAGGCAAAAGACAGGTAACATGGGTAACACAGAAGACGAGACTCACCAACACGCAACAGGACAAACCATAACATTTTATGATGTATTGTTGTATATTTTAATGAATGTGTGCAAATGAAATAAAGTCAATTAACACACAATAAGTGGTTTGGTGCTGAAATGTTGAAATACAAGTGAGTCATTAAAAAATAAACACCTTAAGTAAGAATCAAATTTACAAAAATAAAAGCCTTACATATGAATGCAAAATATGCACTGACTACTGATGCCTTACATTTTTTTAAAGGTTTTTCTTGAAAATAAAGGGCTGTGGGAACTCCACAATGAGTTAATGAACACATCAAATGTGGTTTGGTGTTGATATCTATAATTACCAGTGAGCTATTACAAAATAAAGGCCTTAAAGATGAATGCAATATACAGTATGCACTGACTACTTATGCATTTAAAATAATTGAAATGTTTTATTTTAAATAAAAGGTTGTGGGAACTCTACAATGACTTTGTGAACACATCAGAAGCAGTTTGGTGTTGATATCTACTAAAACAAGGGAGCTATTACAAAAATAAAAGCCTATATATGAACCCAATATACGCACTGACTACTTTTACCTTTAAAAAAAATTGAAAAGGTTTTTCTTGAAAATAAAGGGTGGGAACTCCACAGTGAGTTCATGAACACATCAGAGTTGGTTTGGTGTCGATAACTATAAAAACCAGTGAGCTATTGAAAAAAGAGCCTTAAATATGGATTAAATATATGATGTGACTTATTTTGCCTTTCAAAAAAAAAATAAAGTTTTTTCTTGAAAATTAAGGGCTGTGGGAACTCCACAGTGAGTCCATGAATACACCAGAGTTGGTTTGGTGTTGATAGCTATAACAACCAGTGAGCTATTGAAAAAAGAGCCTTAAATATGGATTAAATATATGATGTGACTTATTTTGCCTTTCAAAAAAAAATTGAAAGTTTTTTCTTGAAAATTAAGGGCTGTGGGAACTCCACAGTGAGTCCATGAATACACCAGAGTTGGTTTGGTGTTGATAGCTATAACAACCAGTGAGCTATTGAAAAAAAAGAGCCTTAAATATGGATTAAATATATGATCTGACTTCTTTTGCCTTTCAAAACATTTTTAAAGTTTTTTCTTGAAAATTAAGGGCTGTGGGAACTCCACAGTGAGTCCATAAACACACCAGAGTTGGTTTGGTGTTGATAGCTATAACAACCAGTGAGCTATTGAAAGAAGAGCCTTAAATATGGATTAAATATATGATGTGACTTATTTTGCCTTTCAAAAAAAATGTTTTAAAGTTTTTTCTTGAAAATTAAGGGCTGTGGGAACTCCACAGTGAGTCCATGAATACACCAGAGTTGGTTTGGTGTTGATAGCTATAACAACCAGTGAGCTATTGAAAAAAAAGAGCCTTAAATATGGATTAAATATATGATCTGACTTCTTTTGCCTTTCAAAACATTTTTAAAGTTTTTTCTTGAAAATTAAGGGCTGTGGGAACTCCACAGTGAGTCCATGAACACACCAGAGTTGGTTTGGTGTTGATAGCTATAACAACCAGTGAGCTATTGAAAAAAAAGAGCCTTAAATATGGATTAAATATATGATCTGACTTCTTTTGCCTTTCAAAACATTTTTAAAGTTTTTTCTTGAAAATTAAGGGCTGTGGGAACTCCACAGTGAGTCCATAAACACACCAGAGTTGGTTTGGTGTTGATAGCTATAACAACCAGTGAGCTATTGAAAGAAGAGCCTTAAATATGGATTAAATATATGATGTGACTTATTTTGCCTTTCAAAAAAAATTTTTTAAAGTTTTTTCTTGAAAATTAAGGGCTGTGGGAACTCCACAGTGAGTCCATGAATACACCAGAGTTGGTTTGGTGTTGATAGCTATAACAACCAGTGAGCTATTGAAAAAAAAGAGCCTTAAATATGGATTAAATATATGATGTGACTTATTTTGCCTTTCAAAAAAAATGTTTTAAAGTTTTTTCTTGAAAATTAAGGGCTGTGGGAACTCCACAGTGAGTCCATAAACACACCAGAGTTGGTGTGGTGTTGATAGCTATAACAACCAGTGAGCTATTGAAAAAAGAGCCTTAAATATGGATTAAATATATGATGTGACTTATTTTGCCTTTCAAAAAAAAATTAAAAGTTTTTTCTTGAAAATTAAGGGCTGTGGGAACTCCACAGTGAGTCCATGAACACACCAGAGTTGGTTTGGTGTTGATAGCTATAAAGACCAGTGAGCTATTGAAAAAAAGAGCCTTAAATATGGATTAAATATATGATCTGACTTCTTTTGCCTTTCAAAACATTTTTAAAGTTTTTTCTTGAAAATTAAGGGCTGTGGGAACTCCACAGTGAGTTCTTGAACACATCAGAGTTGGTTTGGTGTTGATAGCTATAACAACCAGTGAGCTATTGAAAAAAAAGAGCCTTAAATATGGATTAAATATATGATCTGACTTCTTTTGCCTTTCAAAACATTTTTAAAGTTTTTTCTTGAAAATTAAGGGCTGTGGGAACTCCACAGTGAGTCCATAAACACACCAGAGTTGGTTTGGTGTTGATAGCTATAACAACCAGTGAGCTATTGAAAAAAGAGCCTTAAATATGGATTAAATATATGATGTGACTTATTTTGCCTTTCAAAAAAAAATTAAAAGTTTTTTCTTGAAAATTAAGGGCTGTGGGAACTCCACAGTGAGTCCATGAACACACCAGAGTTGGTTTGGTGTTGATAGCTATAAAGACCAGTGAGCTATTGAAAAAAAGAGCCTTAAATATGGATTAAATATATGATGTGACTTATTTTGCCTTTCAAAAAAAAATTAAAAGTTTTTTCTTGAAAATTAAGGGCTGTGGGAACTCCACAGTGAGTTCTTGAACACATCAGAGTTGGTTTGGTGTTGATAGCTATAAAAAACTGTGAGCTATTGAAAAAATTGCCTTAAATATCCATGCAATATACACACTGAATAATTTTCCCTTTAAAAAAAAAATCAAAGGCTTTTCTTTAAAACAAAGGGTTGTGGTAACTACAAAATGAGTTCATAAACACAACAGAAGTGGTTTGGTGTTGATAGGATGAATTTCCAGTGAGTTATTAAGAATAGAAAAAAGACGTTGCACTTTTGCGACGGTCCCTAAGCAGTCCGCTGCCGTGTGGCACTAAACACTATATTCGGCGCGGTTTCTTTGATCTTTCGCGAGACTCGCTGATTTTGGTGAGTTGGTCGAGCCTGTGAAATGTCAGTCTTAGTCTTCTGTACATAATAATACCATTCTGGAGGAAATTTGTGTTGTTTTCGTGACGCTATTACAGTTACAACCCCGGAAAATAGACGAATGTCGAATATGAAACCAATCTCACCCCGGTCATATCTGGAGTGAACTTTTACTAAAGGCTCCTGCTCTTTCATACGTAATCACTAAACCGTGTCGCCAAGGTTCGTATCTGTATGTTCTGGGTTTGTCTTTTATTTTTATCTTTTGTGCGTGAGTGGAAATCAAAGATGTCCATGTTCAGGTCCAAACTTTTCCCTTTACTTCACGTCTGTTTGCATCACTGTTCCTGCGGTGGACATGGGGATATTAAAACAGGCTCCAGTGTCAGTAAACCATAACCGACAGTGTGAGCTAAAGAATGAAAAATAACAAGCAGACATATGCTGGACTGAAACTTACTGTTTAAAAGTGTTTTGGTTAATATATCTATCATATTAGTGTAGTCAAGGGTGAACTACTAACCCCCATTTGTTTGATCAGTAAAGTATCTTCTGTGTTCATCATGTAGGCTAAAATGAAATGTAGGAACTGGCAAAAGATTTATGGGATTATATCTTGTTTCTTGTTTTGAGTTGTGCTCCTTTAGAAGTATTTCTTGTTGTTTTCTCTTTCAGTTTCTTTTCAATTGCAGTATTTCAAGTCACTGTTTTTGGTCCCTCCCCCGACTAACCGTCTACTTGTGTTTTGAGGCGTGTTGCAGCTCATCTCAGACGAGCCTATTGTCTTCCTCCTTACCTTGTTAACATATCAAAACCAACTACTTAGTTAGAGCTCACTCAAAGCACAAATAAACAACTGCACTTCAGAAAAACAAGCCCAAGATACGTGACCCCAGACGTGCTAAGTAAAAGTAACTTGTTTATTTCAAATTCTTTATGGGGAATGGCTGATAGGGCTCTTCTCTCTCAACATTTACAAAAGTGGATTCAGCAGCACTGGCTGTCACAATGGACTAGAGAATCCTCCTTTGCAGTGAGTGAGTGTTGCTGTTGGTAGTAGCCTCTGTAGTTGATTCTGTAATGTTAAAGTTCCCCCTTGTATGGTGAATGGTGCAGGTTGTAGTTATGGTCTGATAGCAATAGCTCCAGTTAGCATGAAGACTTGGTAGGCAACGTGTGGGATTCTTCTCACGGTACTTTTATTCCACATTGACCATATCAAGCCAGGTCTCTACGGCACTATATCTATTAAGCAGAGGTGTAAAGAGTACAAAAATATTCTACTCAAGTAAAAGTATGATTACTTGGATGAAATTTTACTTAAGTAAAAGTACTGGTCTAAAAATCTACTGAAGTAAAAGTGAAAAAGTAGCTGATTTAAAATGTACTTAAAGTACAAGTTACTAGTTACTTTTTAACAGTGGGAGGGGGCAGGGGTCTCTTCAGTGTAGGGCATTATATATATATATAGACAAACTAGTTTTGTTTAATTAATGCAACACTTTTACAAATTAAAGTGCACAAATTAAACAAATCATGTCACCACACATGTACGGATGTATACTGAGTCATTATACTTTAGATAAGAGCAAATATGGAGCAAATAGTCTGTTAATGTGGGAATTTAACCGGTCTACAGACCTAAACAGACTGCAGCTGCAGTTCTAATAATGTAATTGTGTATAATTGATCTAAACCATGGACATTGCGAGGTTAGGCTGCACGATTTTTACAAATCATAACCATGATTGACATTGTGTAATCACAATTATTATAGACAATTATTCATTGATTTAAGAACTGCAACATGCACTTATTTAACATTTGAAACCATGACTTTAAACATCCTAATTGAACTGAAAACAAGGAAAATGCAAATAGCCTAAGAAAAACATATTTTTAATAATTAAATAAGTGTCAAAATCAAAATAAACCGTTGCAAATGTTGTTGATAGGGCACGTCTTTTGCTAGCAGGAATGTGAGGGCATATTTTATTTATATCTCATGAAGCTGGCAGGATATATCTATATATATATATAAGCAAGTTGCATTGTAGGCTACAGTGTTCTTAATTGATGACTGTTGTGGTGGCAAGAGTCAAGGAGCTTTAAACTTCCTGTGTTTTTTTATTCCTTTATTGCTTGGTCATAGACCACTAGGATTCGAATTAAAGGGAGTAAACTAATTGGTCGTGATGTCTTGAGGTGCAGCTGGGTCGCATATGTCTTTTTTCTCTCTCACGGTCGAGCATGTCATCTGACTCGCGTGTCCGCGCGTAACATATCTTGCACATTATTTTAGTCTATTACTTTTACCTTTCTTCTCGACCAAAGGCTGCCTTTCTGCCGTCTTCTGGAAGTTTTTCAAAGCTCCCGGTAACACGCACCGTCTCCATCCTACTCTGCACTGTTAAACTGAAAGCTAAACTATCAGGTGAGGGAGGGGCCGATCGCACGGCTGGATGAAAGGTTTGCTGCATTTAAAAGCCTTCATGTCTTCACGTGCGGTACAATGATAGTTTAACTAGGATTATGTTGTTTTAATGATAAAGGGAAGCAATGTTCGTTGTTATCATGTACAGGGTTCGACATAACGTATAGCCCGATGGCCCGGGGCCAGTAAAATCATATGCAGGGCAAGTTGATTGGCCAGTCACTGTCCCGCCCGGGCCAGTGACTGGCCAATCACAGTTCAGTATCTTTTTGTAGACTATATCATGGTTCATTGAAATGCGCGTTGAGAGTCGGAATGAAAGCAGTGTTTATTTAAGACTCAATATAATAAACCTAATATAAAATGTATTTTTTAATGAAAGGCCAGTGGACAACCGATGCGTGGGCGTTTTGACAGGCGGAGCAACAAGCGGGTGCACTCTCGCTCCGTTGGCAGAGCTGCCTACCGTCCGCCTGTGAGTCGACAAATCAGTCGACTTGCTTTGCCCCCTTTCATTCTTCCCACAGCAGAGGTTGAGGTGCAGAACATTATAACTGCACTTTTCCTTTATCTGCCGCCGTAATGTTACAGTATTTGCATCCAAGCCCCAATGGTAATACAAATGAGAGGCGTTATTTTAAGCTGTGAATGCGTCTCCGGTGATTGTGTCGGTTGTAGACAGAAACGAACGGAGGGACTCCGCTCACTGTACAGTTCCTATAGTCGCGCAGTTTGGCACTGTGTTTTCAGGCTCAAGACATTCAATCAGATCGCGGAAGTCTTTCCCATTGAAATCGCTAACGGGGAGAATATCCCCGGTTATTATTTTAGCCACAAACCACAGTTCATCTGCGCGGCGGCTCACTCGCTGGCGAGATCACACGGTGAAACGCTGCTGTGATCGGACGAAGGCATTGTGTGTTTCTAAGGTGATTTAACGTCATAGTCTTAGACGAGCGTTTAACTTATGCTGCATATTTTGCACTGCATTGTTTTTTATCAATAGTTTGAAAAAATGGTCCCACACCGGACTCTTATGTGAAGCTGACACTTCATGGAGAAGTGACACTCCTGCAGCGCGCCCACGACCAGATGAATGAAATCTCCCATTAAAAAAACGGCATAACCCCCTGATTTTCGGATTTCTATTCTATTTTTAAAGTCAACTTGAGCGCAAGTGGAAAACCAGTCATTCGGTCGACACATTCACATCCCTAATGCATATAGAGAAAGTAATAAAAACAGCCTACCACACCACAAAGAATGATGAGACCTTCATCTCTTATTTTTTTTTATGTTTGAACATGACTTCTGCAGGTGAACTATTCATTAAACTGCCCAAATTCAAGAATAAAAACAACCATCAAACTACTGGACTTTAAAATACTGGCCCACTCTTTCAACATACTTTCAGTTGTAGGCTTCTAATTCAATATGTTTGCCTGGTTTTATATTATGTGTATGAGCAATATCAACATTTCATGTAATTAACTAAAAGAAAAATAACCAAATCTAAAGGGAATATATATACTGTTACAGTATAGATATTCCCTTTAGATCTGGTTATTTTTCTTTATTTTTCTAATACAGGTATTATAATTATTGACACTAAATTATGAAGAAAAAAAAAGTGTGTGCAGGGCCAGTGAAAATATACAAGGGGCCAGTAAAACTCGGATCCACTGGCCCAGCGGGCCAGTAGGAAAAAAAAGTTATGTTGAACCCTGCATGTAGTCGCACTCGCAATGTGTTCTCTCCTCCTGTCGATCATTCACTGTGTTAGTTTCCGGTATTGTGCCGTAAAAATAAAAGCCCCCCGCGATATTTCTTTTCTTTTCTCTCCTTTCCCTATCTATTTGTTTTACTCAGTAACGCAGGTGATACAAAATGTATTGAAGTACAATCCTTCACAATGAATATACTCAAAGTAAAAGTATAGGTTTTAAAAATCACTTAAAAAATTACAAGTACATGAAAAAACTACTCAATTACAGGAACGCGAGTAAATGTAATTCGCTACTTTACATCCCTGCTATTAAGCATACATGCGTTCAGGAACATAGTCCCAGATTCCTGCCTACACCAACTCATTACAAAATAAAGAATATAAAAGGCAGACTTCACTCGTAGGCTGCATAGTTACTGTAGCAGAGCGGAGGAGCACATGCGTTCTTCTTCATGGTCAACATTACATTCCACAACAAACAGAGGTGGCGCTACATGTATAAAACTGACTGTTACATATTCCCCCTGTTTATAATACGGCTGTCCTCAGCCGGACACAGCAGAAGAAGCAACCTAACTAAACTAAACGTTTGGTAATACATCACTAGTCCGTAGATAGATAGACATTATATTCACAGGGCAAGAAATACTGCTCAGCGTAATGATATACAAGCGGACAGAAAACAAGAGGAGGCGACACCTAGTGGTGCTACATGTTATCAAACTGACTGTTACACCCTGTAAAACTGCTGATCACTGAATGATGTTGATGGTTGATTTAAGAACGTTGCTCACTACCTAGCAGCACATGCTATCAAACAGAGCTAGCACACTAGTTGGTTTAGCTTACATTAGCTAATCATTGTCACCTTTTCTTTACAGGTCCGTGGTCTGACCAAACGTCTGTGAGCTCGACACACAAACACCGTCTCTGGTTACTATCTGCTGCCACGAGGAAGAAGCATGAGTTCTCCACAAACGGTGACTATACACTTTATGTTACTATGGTGTTATTATGACGTTTCTTCTGTTTTTACCTGTTAAAGTGTTTCTTTATGGGGGAGTTGTTCCTCAGCCTCCTGGGTCTAAGGACAAAGGGTGTCGTATTACTGTCTGTACAGATCGTAAGCACACTGACGGACATTACTGTCTGGCTGTGATATCGGGCTACTTAAATAAAACTGGTTATAAAACTATTTCTGCTGAAACTCAATCAATTTAGGACTAGATACGTTGTTTTACTTCCTCCTTCCCCTTTCCAGCATGTGGAAAGTGTCTGTTTTTTTTTTATTTCTGCTTTGATTTTTCATTTATTAATCTTCTACTATTTTAACTTTGTTTTTATTGCTAACATGTTAAAATAAGGTCAATCAATCAAAACGTGTTGACTCAGCAGTTCACGCTACACAACGTTCTGCCTTGTAATGGCGTCTTGCGTCTTGACTAAGTGACTGATCGGTTACAGGGGGGCACACACTACAAGATCTTTGACCAGGACGCACCGTGGTGAAGTCAGTGTGAAGTTGGATATTAATATTCAACAAACATTCATCAGGCCGCAGGAGGATGGTCAGCAGGGTTGCCAGATCTCACAACATGTAACTGGGCCTATAAAAACTAGCTAAAAAAATAATATCCCTGATCATTTCTACCCAAACAGAGCTGATCAGTTAATATGATTTGATTTATTTTGTTATTTCAACAATTCCTAAATATACTGCAACTTGCAACATTTCTCTTTTTACATCTAATAAAGTAGAACAAAAACCAACTGGCCAACAAAAACCTTCAGTATGATAGCTTATACATTACCATATGGTGACACAGCAGAAGTGTATCATGCAAACATTAGGCAACTATTCATTATCAAAATTAAAAGCAATAAAAGTTTAAATGGATTGACAGACGACGCAATGGGGGACAAAGTGTTATAAGGAAACAAATACATTATTTGTGATTGGTTGACTATGTGTTGGAGGCTGGCCGTGGCTTGCCCTTGACGTCTCTCCAAGCTGGTCTTCCGGTGGCAGGTGTAACTTGAGAAGGGCTGTTGCTAAGGTAGTCTGTTGTTCTTTTACAGTCAGGGGAGTCTAATTGAACGGCATTGTCAGCTGATCAGCTTAAGCCCCTTTTCCTGTAACGACAGCCCCCTTTTTGTTTTACCGCACCGAACTGGAAGTGTTGAGGAAGTTTTAAATATTGAGAAATGCTTGTTGAATCTACAAAGGGTTCAACAGGTTTGAGGTTAGAGAAAGCTGCAAAGCATCTGCATAGTGGGGAAGCAGGGAGTGGGATTAACAATTTAACTTGACAAAGTTATAATGTAACTGTTGAGTCTTTTAATATCATATCATTTCTAATGGAGAGAAGAATCAAAATTATTCTTGATACTTCTGTTATTGATAGATATCTATTTATGTCTATTGGCAATTGTCAAGACTTGTCAAGCTCCCTATTTTCTGGTGTCATCTTTCATATTTCCCCATTTCCTGTTTTATTTTGGTAAACATTGTCTTGTCCTGTCTGTGTCCCTTCTGTGTGATGACTGGCCCCACCCTAATGTGTGTGACCTGTGTCTCCAATGTCTTTGAGTATTAAAGTCCTTGTCTTCTTTTCATCTGTTGTAAAATCCTAACGATTCTTCCCTACTGCCGACCCTGACTGCACATCTCTGCCTCACTCATACTCTGTCTTTGTATTTCTGTCTGTCTTTCACTACAGAAACAAAAAGGAACCAAGAAACCTAAACCTCACCGCTGTCAACAGTGTAAGAAAGAGTTCATATCGAGGTCGGCCTTAACGACTCATCAGAGAATCCACACTGGAGAGAAGCCGTACAGCTGTGACCAGTGTGGCGAAACCTTCACTCAATCAGGAAACCTCAAATGCCACCAACGTATTCACACTGGAGAGAAGTCGTACAGCTGTGACCAGTGTGGCAAAACCTTCACTCGATTACGATCCCTCAAAGTCCACCAGCGTATTCACACTGGAGAGAAGCCGTACAGCTGTGAGGACTGTGGCCAGAGATTCACCCAGCTAAGTTCTTACAATAGTCACAGAAACATCCACACAAAGGAAAAAATCTACCCATGTCAGGAATGTGGGAAAGTCTTCAGTTGCTACAGCTCATACCAATATCATGAGCGTATCCACACTGGAGTCAAAGAGTACCAATGTCAACACTGTGACAAACGGTTCTACTCATCGTCTGAACTCTCACGGCATGAGAGAATCCACACAGGACACAAACCGTACTGTTGTGACAAATGTATGAAAAGCTTCACCACAAACTCCAACCTGAAGAAACACAAGTGTGTTTAAACTATCAGTTATTATCAGAGTTATTAAGGCATCAGCAAACCATTATATACTTTATCTGTTTGTCATAGATCAAAACATGTAGGTGAGAGAATATATTACCATTTTTTTTCTCAGCATATGACGTGTAAATATATGATGTAATAAATGCAGAGCCCTGTTTCCACGTGAAATTCCACCTCTCAATGAAGATAAAAATATTCTGTTTTAGACCCTCATTCATCAGTAAACCCATTTCCAAGAGTTTATCTGATCCCATCAGAATAATCTTTAACATTTTGTTGAGGTCTTTCTTGGCAAATGTTATAATAGTTATGTAGATTTTGAAATGTTTCAACGCTCTGTATGCAGTTGCTTTTTTGTTGTTTGAAACCATTTGTTTTCCTCATTATTTTGAATCAATTTAAAGTTATATTCAATAATGCATATGTTTATTCTAACGAACTGTTTTATTTAGAAAATGAATTTCCTGTTGAGAATTCATGTGGATGCTGAAAAGCTGACTCTAAACTGGATAGCTGAGTATGAACTTTCTGAAAAACTGAAAGAGTCCTTTAATTTGCTTGGAGCTAAACTACATTGCTAGCTTGAATGTATATGATTCAGCTGAAGAAGTATGATAGGGAGTGAATAGTTAAACTGTCATAATGTAAGAATAAAGTTGAACATTTTGAAATTCGAATAATTCTGTTAGTTGAACTATTTCTAGAAAGACATGAAAAATGTTTTAAAAAGTGTAATTTCTCCTTTAATGGGCAGAATGAGTCACCCATCCTTAACCATATTCACTTTTAGCAACTTGTTTATGAATATAGTTTCTTTGTTTTCAGCTTGCAGTATTTTTGAATGTTTGAATTGAACATTATATCATGTTATTTCCAGATTCTTATACTGCTTAAAGTTTTGAGCTGTTTTGGCATTTTATTAAATATTGGACTGAATAAATCAAATACATTTCAGCTTTGTTTCTGTGGAACAGATAAAACAGACACATCTGTATTTCACATGCATTTTATTATCAGAGTTATTAAGGCATCAGCAAACAATGATGACTCACTGGACCCCCTGCAGTTTGCATACAGGCCTATCCATTGCTCTGTCTGTCTGTCTATCTATCTATCTATCTATCTATCTATCTATCTATCTATCTATCTATCTATCTATCTATCTATCTATCTATCTATCTATCTATCTATCTATCTATCTATCACAGTTTGCATACAGGGCAAACAGGTCCACAGACGAAGCCATCCCCTCACCCTCCACACTGCCCTCTCCCTATAGAACATTATTCTATTACATGAACAGTATCCTGTTTCACTAGTTATTTGTATTGCTGTTTCCACCCACAGTATTCTATTTAGTCTACACTTAGTTCATTTCATTTTGCATTCTCAATTTACTTATAAGATGCACCTTAACTCTACACTTTAATCTGCACTGTGTCCTTGCTCTACTGTTGGGTTTATTTGTGTCTCAGGTGTTGCTCTCTTCACGTTTTCTTCTTCTTCTATATCACATTGTTGAGAGGAGCCTGGGACTTAAGAATGTCATTGCCAATGACTGCTGCTGTAATTGTTAATGTGCATATGACATTATTAATGTTAGGTTACATGAATACAGTCAACACAATATAACATATAGTTGACTGAATATATTAGGTTTGTATCTCTAAACATTTGATCTGTGAATGTGTTGTGTAATAAATGCAGAGCCCTGTTTTCAGATAAGTT
Source organism: Ammodytes marinus (assembly GCF_949987685.1). Classification (NCBI taxonomy): domain Eukaryota; kingdom Metazoa; phylum Chordata; class Actinopteri; order Uranoscopiformes; family Ammodytidae; genus Ammodytes; species Ammodytes marinus. The sequence goes on along the minus strand of NC_137233.1, from coordinate 414,480 downwards.
TCCTCCTATCAATAAGGATACAAAGATTCTGTGGTTGACCCTCATTCATCCAAGAATATGAAGAGTAAACCCAATGTCAAGATTTGAACTGTGGAACAATTGGGACAGTTAGGAGTTTGAAAAATGCTGCTATTTTAGAATATATTAGCATTACATGAATACAGTCAGCAGCACCTATTATCCACATTATTTATTCCAAGGTATGAAGAATATTTCAAGTACTCTATGTATCTTTGCATACTATTTTTTTGTCTGTCTGAATTTGTACAGTTGCATATCAAACTAATGATGTGAAACAAAAATCTCAACTTCTAAAGCACTTGCATAAAATAAACGTTCCATGATCATTCTTAGCACTATTCTGAAGGTTAATACAAAAGGATTTGCTCATATGTTGTTCATTGCCTTATTTATGAGACATTTTCATGTTAATAAAACCTGTAGGCCATAGAAATTATTTTTCATTTATGGAATGAAAAATCCCAAATCTTTTTTTCAAAAACTTTGGACACGAATAGGTTGTTAAAAAAGCACCTAGATTTTTGGTTTATCAAAAGATGCATTTTTACCCATAATTAATATTACCAAATTTGCATAGGCCTAGTTAAAACATTCTGGGGGAAATACAATAGCAAAAAGAATAGCTCCAATGTCAGTAATCAACTGGCAAAGTTTCATGATATCTATAAGTGAAATGTTACCGCATTCAACTGCAGTGTCTCGACTTTGACCACTGGGTGGTAGTAATGCGCTCAGCAACGTCTACACTGCCGGAAGTCTATATTGAGAGTGAAGGAGAAGAAGAATCTGATTAGGAGCTGCGCATGCGTGGTATTTTCTCACAACACTGGAAGATTTCGGCAGACAACGCAAGCCTCTTCGCCGTCTCATCTTTATTTATCAGGTTGGTAATGTTTCTAAACCTCACAGTGATTGTTGTAGTTTGTTAATGAATGTTGAGATATCGTTTTAGTTTAAGGTAATATAGTGAAATGAGCGGAGTTTGTCTTACTTTCACTAAAGTGTAGCTGCAAAGAAACAAACATGGCGCCGTCTCCCGCGTAAACTGTTTAGTGTTATGGCTCTTTCCCACTACATAGTACCGTCAACTCGCCTCTGGTACAGGTACTTTTGTATAGGTCGTTTTCTACACAACATAGTGGTCGTTATTGGGTTTTTTTCTTTCAAACTCCCAGCAGGACATGTAGCCTACAGTATTAGCCTCAGCTTGCCTTACACACAGCAGAGTCTCAGAGCTACACCGCCCATATCTGGAGTGAACTTTTACTAAAGGCTCCTGCTCTTTCATACGTAATCACTAAACCGTGTCGCCAAGGTTCTTATCTGTATGTTCTGGGTTTGTCTTTTATTTTTATCTTTTGTGCGTGAGTGGAAATCAAAGATGTCCATGTTCAGGTCCAAACTTTTCCCTTTACTTAACGTCTGTTTGCATCACTGTTCCTGCGGTGGACATGGGGATATTAAAACAGGCTCCAGTGTCAGTAAACCATAACCGACAGTGTGAGCTAAAGAATGAAAAATAACAAGCAGACATATGCTGGACTGAAACTTACTGTCATAGAAATATATTGTTAATCCATCTATCTCATTAGTGTAGTCAAGGGTGAACTACTAAGCCCCATTTGTTTGATCAGTAAAGTATCTTCTGTGTTCATCATGTAGGCTAAAATGAAATGTAGGAACTGGCAAAAGATTTATAGGGTTATATCTTGTTTCTTGTTCTAAGTTGTGCTCCTTTAGAAGTATTTCTTGTTGTTGTCTTTTTCAGTTTCTTTTCAATTGCAGTATTTCAAGTCACTGTTTTTGGTCCCTCCCCCGACTAACCGTCTACTTGTGTTTTGAGGCGTGTTGCAGCTCATCTCAGACGAGCCTATTGTCTTCCTCCTTACCTTGTTAACATATCAAAACCAACTACTTAGTTAGAGCTCACTCAAAGCACAAATAAACAACTGCACTTTAGAAAAACAAGCCCAAGATACGTGACCCCAGACGTGCTAAGTAAAAGTAACTTGTTTATTTCAAATTCTTTATGGGGAATGGCTGATAGGGCTCTTCTCTGTCAACATTTACAAAAGTAGATTCAGCAGCACTGGCTGTCACAATGGTAGAGAATCCTCCTTTGCAGTGAGTGAGTGTTGCTGTTGGTAGTAGCCTCTGTAGTTGATTCTGTAATGTTAAAGGTTTGTTCCCCCTGCAACACTGCTGATCACTGAATGACGTTGATGGTTGATTTAAAAACGTTGTTCACTACCTAGCAGCACATGCTATCAAACAGAGCTAGTACACTAGTTGGTTTAGCTTACATTAGCTAATCATTGTCACCTTTTCTTTACAGGTCCGTGGTCTGACCAAACGTCTGTGAGCTCGACACACAAACACCGTCTCTGGTTACTATCTGCTGCCACCGAGGAAGAAGCATGAGTTCTCCACAAACGGTGACTATACACTTTATGTGACTATGGTGTTATTATGACGTTTCTTCTGTTTTTAACCTGTTAAAGTGTTTCTTTATATCTAAGTGTTGAGGAAGCCGTAAAATATTGAGAAATGCCTGTTGCATCTACAAAAGAAAATCTTCCTCCAAAAGTAAAAATTGTTCGTCCAAAGAACAAAATAACTGCCTCTATTCTTGAGTCTTATGAACAGTTTGCACCTTGTGGTGAACCCTCTGTATTTGCTCTCTTGGAGTCTTCTCTTTATGGTAGACTTGGATAATGACATGCCTACCTCCTGGAGAGTGCTCTTCACTTGGCTGGATGTTGTGAAGGGGTTTTTCTTTAAAGCCACTACGAGTAACATTTAAATATCTTTTAAACAGTCTCATGTTTCCTCTGATAATCATAAATTACCTTTAACGGCAAACGAGACCATGAGTGTAAAGAAAGACGTTTTTATATAGTTTTTGGTCTTGTCGCACACCCAGTCCGATTTTCGGTTTGCGCATGTAGGCTCTATGGTCACATATGGTCACATATTCGTATTGGTCGCAGATTTCAGTGTAGCAGCAACGCGATTTGAGAAGCCTATCCCTCCAGGTGAGGGAAGGGGAGCGGGAGCCTTGTTTGAGACAGTTATTTGTCGTCATAATGACTGATAACGGGGCTGAACCATCAAAAAAATGCAATGACGAAAAGCTAAAAGGGAGAGTGATAGACACCACTGTTCTTCCTTGGACGTCCAGGCCTTATTGTGTTGCTGAGCTCACCAGTTCGAGTTTTTTATTCCTCAGAATGTACCACACTGTTGATCTTGCCACTCCTAATGTTTCTGCTATCTCTCTGATGGCTTTCTTAGTTTTTTCAGCCTAACGATGGCCTGTTTCACTTGCATTGAGAGCTCCTCTGACCGCATGTTGTAGGTTCCCAGCAACAGCTTCCAAATGCAAATGCCACTCCTGGAATCAACTCCAGACCCTTTACCTGCTTGGTTGATGATGAAACAACAAAGGAATAGCCCACACCTGTCCATGAAACAGCTTTTGAGTCAATTGTCCAATTACTTTTGGTCCTTGAAAAACAGAGGGATACATATTAAAGAGATGTAATGCCTTAACCCTTCCTCCAATTTGGATGTGAACCCCTAAATTAAAGCTGAAAGTCTGCAATTTTAAGCCCATATTCATTATATAACTAACTTGAAGATTTTTTAGTAAACGGGTAAAATAACATCACTTATGTCCAAATATATATGTACCTAACTGTATCTATAGCTATTGGCAATTGTTACAACTCGTCAAGCTCCCTGTTCTCTGGTGCCTTCTGTGTGATTACTGGTCCCTCCCTAATGTGTGTGACCTGTGTCTCCAGTGTCTTTGAGTATTAAAGTCCTTGTCTTCTTTTCATCTGTTGTAAAATCCTAACGATTCCCATCCCTACTGCCGACCCTGACTGCACATCTCTGCCTCACTCATACTCTGTCTTTGTATTTCTGTCTGTCGCTACAGAAACAAAAAGGAACAAAGAAACCTAAACCTCACCGCTGTCAACAGTGTAAGAAAGAGTTCATATCGAGGTCTGCCTTAACGATTCATCAGAGAATCCACACTGGAGAGAAGCCGTACAGCTGTGACCAATGTGGAACAACCTTCACTACATCAGGAAACCTCAAAGTCCACCAACGTATTCACACTGGAGAGAAGCCGTACAGCTGTGACCAGTGTGGGACAACCTTCGCTCAATTAGGATCCCTAAAAGTCCACCAACGTATTCACACTGGAGAGAAGCCGTACAGCTGTGACCAGTGTGGGACAACCTTCGCTCAATTAGGATCCCTCAAAGTCCACCAACTTATTCACACCGGAGAGAAGCCGTACAGCTGTGACCAGTGTGGGGAAACCTTCACTCAATCAGGACACCTCAAAGTCCACCAACGTATTCACACTGGAGAGAAGCCGTACAGCTGTGACCAGTGTGGGGAAACCTTCACTCGCTCAGGACACCTCAAACTCCACCAACGTATTCACACTGGAGAGAAGCTGTACAGCTGTGAGGACTGTGGCCAGAAATTCACCCATCAAAGTTCTTACAATAAACACAGAAACATTCACACAAAGGAAAAAATCTACCCATGTCAGGAATGTGGGAAAGTCTTCAGTTCCTACGACTCATACCATTATCATGAGCGTATCCACACTGGAGTCAAAGAGTACCAATGTCAACACTGTGACAAACGGTTCTACACATCGTCTCACCTCTCACAGCATGAGAGAATCCACACAGGACACAAACCGTACTATTGTGACAAATGTATGAAAAGCTTCACCAGAAACGATCACCTAAAGAAACACAAGTGTGTTTAAACTATCAGTTATTATCAGAGTTATTAAGGCATCAGCAAACCATTATATACTTTATCTGTTTGTCATAGATCAAAACACGTAGGAGAGAGAAGCATTTTTCTCAGCAGATGACGTGTGAATATATCATGTAATAAATGCAGAGCCCTGTTTTCATGTGAAATTCCACCTCTCAATGTGGATAAAAAGATTCTGTTGTAGACCCTCATTCATCTGAGTAAACGCATTTCCAAGAGTTAATCTGATCCCATCAGAATAAATATTTTACATCTTGTTGAGGTCTTTCTTGTCAAATGTTATAGTAGTTATGTAGTTTTTGAAATGTTTTAACAGCTCTGCATGCAGTTGTCTTTTTATTGTTTGAAACTATTTATTTTCTTTGTTATTTTGAATCAATTTAAAGTTGTATTCAATAATGCATATGTTTATTCTAATGAACTGTTTTATTTAGAAAATGAATCTCCTGTTAAAAATGCGTGTGAATGCTGGATCCTGAAAAGTTGACACTAGACTGGATAGCTGAATGAGAATGAACTTTCTGAAAAACTGAAAAAGTCCTTTAATTGGCTTGCAGCTTAACTACATTGCTAGCTTGGATTGATATGAATCAGCTGGTGGAGTATGATAGAGAGTGAATAGTTAAACTGTCATAATGTAAGAATAAAGTTGAACATTTTGAAATTCGAATAATTCTGTTGGTTGAAATATTTATAGAAAGACATAAAAAATGTTCTTGTGCAATTTAAAGTAGTACATCGTATCCACATATCTAAAGCTAAATTAGCTCGTATGTTCCCCGATGTAGACCCGACCTGTGATAGCTGTAAGAGCGCACCGGCATCACTCTTTCACATGTACTGGTTGTGTCCCACCTTGACTGAGTTCTGGACATCAGTTTTTCAAACAATTTCTGAAGTACTTCAGCATCAAATTGAGCCGAACCCTTTCACTGCAATTTTTGGCATTGCCCCAAATCCGGGCTTGCCTAAAGTGAAGCTGAAGGTACTGGCCTTTACTTCATTACTTGCTTGTAGGGTTATCTTACTCAAGTGGAAAGATCCTGCTCCTCCTTCCCACTCACATTGGATTAGAGACATTATGGCATGTATGAATTTAGAGAAAATACGTTACACTACCCAGGGATCCGAGAATAAATTTGAGAATTTGGCGCCCCTTCCTAAATTATTTTAAAAAACCAACAATAATTATAGAAGAGTAGCTACCCCCTCCCCTCTTTTATTTGATTAAATTTTATTTCTTTTTGTGTTTTTTGTTTTTTTTCATATTGATTGTTTGTTTTTGTTTCTTGTGGTATGTGTTTCGTGTTGTTGGGTGTGAGGGTGGGATGTGGGATGTTCGGGAAAAAAAGGGGAAAAAATGTGTACTCGTGCTACCATTCTGTTGTTACTAACATTTAATAAAAATACCTTTGAAAGACATGAAAAATGTTTTAAAAAGTGTAATTTGCCCTTTAATGGGCAGAATGAGTCACCCATCCTTAACCATATTCACTTCTAGTAACTTGGTTATGAATATAGTTTCTTTGTTTTCAGCTTGAAGTATTTTTGAATGTTTGAATCAGGGATGGAAATTAACACCCGCCACACGCCAAATGCGGGTAGATTTGCGTGCTGGCGTGTAAATTGTGTCACTTCACCCGCCACTGTGTCGGGTAATACTTTCCAGTCAGATCCAATCGAATTTGCATATTTAATACATACAATGATGCCAGTGTGCTGCACAGTCCCACAGTTTCTTTTTGCCTTTCTAGTCGAACTGAACTACGGTGCGATCCGCTCCGCGAGGAAATACTATCTGCGAGACGTGTGGAGGCATAAGTCGACAAATCAATAGACTTACTTTGCCCCTTTATTTCTTCCCACAGCAGAGGTTGAGGTGCTGAAAATAAAGTGAAAACTGCGCTTTTCCTTTAAGCAGCAGAGCTGCCGCCGTTATGTTACAGTATTTACATCCAAGCCCTAATGGTAATACAAATTAGATGCTTTATTTAACGCTGTCCGTGCTTAGGAGGTGATTGTATTGTGTCGGCTGAAACAGAAACTAACGGAGGGACTCGGCTCACTGTAGGCTACAGTGTATTCAGGCTCGAGACATTCAAACGGATCGCATACAAACAAGGAAGCCTCTCCCATCGATATCGCTAACGGGGAGAATATCCTCGGTTATTATTTGAGCCTCAAACCACAGAGTTCTTCCCCGCGCGGCGGCTCGCTCGCTCACTGGTGAGATCTGACGTTGAAACGCTGCTTTGCTCGGACGAAGGCATCGTGTGTTTCTAGATGATTTAACACCATAGCCTCAGACGAGCGTTTAACATTATGCTGCATCTTTTGCACTGCACTGTTTTTTTATCAACAGTGAAAACATGGTCCCACACCGGACTCTTATGTGTAGCTGATTACTTCATGCACGCACCAAGTGACGCTCCTGCAGCGCGCTCACGACCAGACGTGAACTCGCACGATGACATCTCCCATTAATAAAACGGCATAACAGATTTTCAGATTTCTATTTTTAAATTCGACTTGAGCGCAAGTGGAAAACCGGTCATTGGGTCGACACCTTCACATCTCTAATGCATAGAGAAAGTGATAAACACTGCATACCACACCACAAAGACTGATCAGACCTTCATCTCTTATTTTTCCCTATGCTTGACCATGACTTCTGCAGGTGAACTATTCATTAAACTGCCGAAATTCAAGAATAAAATAAATCATTAAAGTACTGCACTTCTGGCCACTCCTTCCACATACTTTCAGTTGTAGGCTTCACATTTATATGTTTGCCTGGTTTTATATTATGTGTATGCACAATATCAACATTTCACATCATTAACAAAAAATAAATCTGAAGCTAACTTCAATACTGTATTATAATAATTGACTAAATGATGAAAAAAAGGTGTCTGCAGGGCCAGTGAAAATATACAAGGGGCCAGTAAAACTCGGATCTATTGGCCAAGCTGGCCAGTTGGGAAAAAAGTTGCATTGAACCCAGAGTATATATGGAGTTCAATTATAAAATGTTTTGAAATAAAGATGACGTGTATTGTGTATCATATATAGTAAGAGTGTACCATTTGCAACTCAGTTCCTTGGTAGCACCTACTAACAGTAGAAATGACTTCTGATGGAAAACATTTGTATGAAAAACACTTTCATTAGCTAATCTTACTATTGTATTGTTTAACATTAACGCATATATTAAAAAAGATATTGCGTGTAAAAAGTGGCTGGTAAAAAAGACGAGTGGCTGGTAGATTTTTAAATCTACCTGCCACAGTGGCTGGTAGGCAAACAAGTTAATTTCCATCTCTGGTTTGAATTGAGCATTATATCATGTTATTTTCAGATTCTTATACTGCTTAAAGTTTTGAGCTGTTTTGGCATTTTATTAAATATTGGACTGAATAAATCAAATACATTTCAGCTTTGTTTCTGTGGAACAGATAAAACAGACACATCTGTATTTCACATGCATTTTATTATCAGAGTTATTAAGGCATCAGCAAACAATGATGATTCACTGGACCCCCTGCAGTCTGCATACAGGCCTATCCATTGCTGTCTGTCAATGGCAGTTTGCAAACAGGTCCACAGACAAACCATCGCCTCACCCTCCACACTGCCCTTTTTTTCCAATTCCTTTATTTTTGCTGTAGACTGGAAACATTTCGGTTTGACACCAAAATAATAATATGAGACAATAGATCAACATTTCAGCTTTCATTTCCAGGTATTCACATCTGGATCTGATACACAACTGAGAAGATAGCATTTTTTGTAAAGGAACACCACATTTTTAGGTGAGCAAAAGTATTGGAACAGATACACTTAAAATAAATTAAAGTAAATAAGACTTAATATTTGTTTGCAAATCCTTCCCTTGCAATAACTGCATCAAGCCTGTGACCCATTGACATCACAAAACTTTTGCATTCTTCTTTTGTGATGCTTTTCCAGTCTTTCACTGCAGCCTCTTTCAGTTGTTGTTTGTTTACTCTCTTCACTGTCCTCTTTAGCAGGTAAAATGCATTCTCTATAGGCAGGGCCGGCCCTGACCAATTTGGCGCCCTAGGCAAGATTTTAGCTAGAGCCCCCCATTGCATTGCAGTCAGGTCCACCACTGTTCATACACTCACACAGAACTGGATAGCTTTTTCTTTGACATTTCATTTTATTTTAGATAGAAAATAACCCACAAAATAAAAACCATATTACAAAACAAGTGACATAACATTAAAAAATTAATACAATATTACGATTCGCACAGAAAAATGCAGACATTAAAATTTAAAATTATAATCTATTACAAGTATAGTTTAAATAAATCATAACTTTGCATTGAATATAATTCCACACAAAAGCTATATTACAAAATTAAATGACAGAGACCTCTGGTTTGTACTGCTATTTAACTTGATTCCAACAGAGAGCTGTCTACATTTAGATGTTAAGACCTCATCTTCATATCTCAACAAGCTCACCTCACCTTGCTACAGCCTGACTACTCTTGCCTTTGGGTCTATTGGTGAAGCCTTTATTCCTCATGCTGCATCACTGGGCTGTGCTAAGGTGGAGAAGATGTCTGCAGGACAGGTGGCTCAAAGTATTTCAAATGAAAACCTGAAGAGAGAAGAGAAGTATACATGTTGTTACATTATCTATATTAATACATGGTGAAAAGCTTTAAAATGGAAATTAGATAAGGTTGAACTCTTGTCATTAAAATGAAATGCAGTTTAGCATCCAACCAGAGTGAAGAGAAGCAGTAAGTAATGGAAAGCTATAGGTAAGGTACAATCAAACGGAAAAGTTTGCTCCTGCTTTTTATTAAATCAGGATCAAGCCTTCTAATGATATCTCATGGCCTCATAAAGTGCCTCACAAATAAACTTGACTTGCCTCAGGTATGCAATATTAACAGTTATTATACTGTGCACTTTTAACACTGATGTAAACTAACACAATAAACCCAAGGTTGACAACCATTAATTATAGTGGAAAAGGAATAGCTTTCTAATAACCATTACAAGCAGTGCAAACTTTGGCAAGTTATGACGTGATGTAGGCTACCTGAACAATCTTTCTAAATGTCTCTGATGAATTTAAGCTGGGAGTAATGTTACCCATCTTCCAAAAGTAAGCTAGCAAGTTAACACACTGCTCCTACAACGGCTAAAACAATGCAGCGCACTATTCATTCATCACATTAACGTCACTGTAGGCCTACCTGTGTCTTTGTCACGTTTTTCCTCCTCTTCTTTTCCTTTTCAGTCGTCCCTTGGCACGAGAGAGCTTTTGTCTTTTTGACATGGTGTGCGCTCTTTTCCTCCGGTTCCGACCGGTGAAGTTACCGTTCAGATACCTGGCTGATCGCCAGAAATCTGGAAGAGTCTACCGGGGGAGGGGGGGCGCTTCAATTTTTTTATATAATTTGTCTATCCTCAGTAGTTGTCATATTTTAAGCTTAACTCATATTTTGAAATGATAGTATTAACAGTATTAGTAGAACAAATTAAAATAAAGTTTTGGTAGCCCATTTTTATTTTATTTTTTTGTAGCGGCACCCCCTGCGGATGGATGCGCCCCTAGCATTTGCCTATACTGCCTATGCCCAGGGCCGGGCCTGTCTATAGGGTTTAACTCTGGAGATAGACTTGGCCAGTCTGAAACCTTGTCACATGTCACTGCTCCAGTCTGTGGTCCCCACATGTTTTAAAAAGTCCATTCAGATCGATCTATCTATCTATCTATCTATCTATCTATCTATCTATCTATCTATCTATCTATCTATCTATCTATCTATCTATCAGTGTCAGCACCATGGAAGTTAGTAGCACTATGTAGCCACACACACGCGCGCACACACACACACACACACACACACACACACACACACACACACACACACACACACACACACACACACACACACACACACACACACACACACACACACACACACACACACACACACACACACACACACACACTGTTGTCTTTTCATCTTTACTACACAGAGAAACTAGATTTATATTACTGTTTTATTTCTGTTCAGATCACATCACTGAGTCGTGACCGGTGAGTATTCATTCTACACTTTTACTGCAACATAAACTCCTTCATGGCTCATCTATCTCTCTCTCTCTCTCTGTTTCTGTTTCTCTCTCACTCTCTCTCTGTCTCTCTTTCTCTCTCTCTCTCGCTTTCTCTCTCTGTTTCTGTTTCTCTCTCTCTCTCTCCATCTCTCTCTCTCTCCATCTCTCTCTCTCCATCTCTCTTTCTCTATATAAAGCTCTGGAAAAAATGAAGAGCTCACTCCAAATGTTCTGTGTCTCTCATTTTACTATTTAGAGGCATATGTTTGAGTAGAATGAACATTTTGGTTTTATTGATTTGATTTGATTCAAATTCTATAAACTACTGACAACATTTCTACCAAATTCCCCGATAAAACATTTTCATTAAGAGCACGCCGATCAAGTAATGTAGAGATGAAGATTGAAGAACAATCCAGACTGGTCTCTTCAAAAAAAATTCCAGAGCTGTATAAAGAGAGAGAGAGACACAGAGAGAGAGAGAGAGCGAGAAAGAGACACAGAGAGAGAGAGAGAGAGAGAGACACCCACACACACACACACACAGAGGAGCCGTATATTTCGTATATGAATGCGTCAGAATCTCATGCGTTACTAAAGCACATCCCATACAGTAGCCTTGCCTCCTGTTGTCATGGAAACTACTTGTCTCTTAGATGGTGGAGCGGTTTGGAAACAGACAGAACTATGAATGTTTAAATGTTCCAGTGCACAGAATCACAACTAAACTGTGATGAACAACAACACGTAAGAGAGTATAATACAGCACCTTGTGTCAGATCAAAGGGTTTTGATTTGATTGATGGGTTTGACCTTTGATCGATTTAATTCCTTTTAGTGTACATTAGTCCTCCTGTGGGAATAGTTTTTATTCCTTTTAGTGTTAATTATTCCTCCTGTGGGAATAGTTTTTATTCCTTTTAGTGTACATTATTCCTCCTGTGGGAATTGATTGATTGACTTTTGATCGATTTATTCCTTTTAGTGTTACTTATTCCAACTGTATGTCCACCTGTGTCCCCTCTTGGGATTCCCAGTTCTTACAGGGAATCCCAAGAGGAGTCACAGTTGGTCTCTGGTGGGGGTTCTTTAAAGAGGACCTATGATGCTTTTTGACTTTTATGACCTATAAACGTTGTTATGATGATTCATAGTCATGCTTAACCATACTAAATTATCAAATAATGACTTACATGCATTTCGACGTATTCCCTGCTGACCGTCTGGGGTGTCTGTGCAGAGCACTAAACACTATTCTAGCCAGTCGAGAAGTCACGTCTTCAAAGCGGTCTACCCTTTCATAATTCGTGACGTCGCATAAAAATTTGTGACGTGACCACGCGGATGTTTCCATGTATGGTAATGCTGTCACTTCCCTGTTCGCGTCTGCCTCGCGCCTTTATAGGTCCATGCTCGCGCTTCCCGCCACTGAAAGTGTTCCGGAAGGAAGGTAACCAATCACAACGGAGTGGGGTTTGCAAGAGGGGGGGGGGAGGGTAGCGGAGATGGCCGATGCACAGGCGGAGGGAGCGGAGATTGCCGAAGCACACACACTCAAGTGTTGACAGGATGTGCTGGATCGCCAAAATAAGAGAAAGAGCTTCCCGAAAATCTACATAGTTTTTTGTGATGTGATTCGTGTCAGGTTGCTCTATAGCAGTGTAAAACAAGAAATTAAGACCAGAAAAGTAGTATAATAGGTCCTCTTTAAGTGGTGTAAGTGTTTTGTGCCGTTGGTTGTAAGGGTATCCCTAGGCATTCCTGTGGTGATTTCCCCCCCGCCCCCATCTGGCAACCAACGGCACAAAACACTTACACCACTTAAAGAACCCCCACCAGAGACCAACTGTGACTCCTCTTGGGATTCCCTGTAAGAACTGGGAATCCCAAGAGGGGACACAGGTGGACATACAGTTGGAATAAGTAACACTAAAAGGAATAAATCGATCAAAAGTCAATCAATCAATTCCCACAGGAGGGACTAATGGACACTAAAAGGAATAAAAACTATTCCCACAGGAGGAATAATTAACACTAAAAGGAATAAAAACTATTCCCACAGGAGGAATAATTAACACTAAAAGGAATAAAAACTATTCCCACAGGAGGAATAATGTACACTAAAAGGAATTAAATCGATCAAAGGTCAAACCCATCAATCAAATCAAAACCCTTTGATCTGACACAAGGTGCTGTATTATACTCTCTCACGAAGCTTCTGTAAATTCTCAGAACGGACACAGGGGGGCGTTGCAATCTATATTTTAACCACTAGATGCTGCTAAAAACTGTGTGTGTGTGTGTGTGTGTGTGTGCGCGTGTGCGTGTGTGTGTGTGTGTGTGCGCGCGCGCGCGCGCAAGCGCGTGTGTGTGTGTGTGTGTGGCTACATAGTGCTACTAACTTCCATGGTGCTGACACTGTGATAGATAGATAGACAGACAGACAGACAGATAGATAGATAGATAGATTGTGTAGCAAATGCAGTGTTCGTTTTGTCTTAAGTGGTGCATGTTGTGTCAATTTAATATATACGAATACATTCATTCTTATCGTGTTTATTAAGATGAAAATAGGCTCTAACCTAAATCTGTTCTGAAAATCTTTGGACTCTAATGTGTTGTAAAGAAATAAATAAAGATTTTAACTGTACAGTATATGTTGAAATGATATCTATGATTATATCCCATTCACCTGCAGTGTCTCGACTTTGACCACTGGGTGGTAGTAATGCGCTCAGCGTCTACACTGACGGAAGTCTATATCAAGGAGAATAAGAATCTGGTTAGGATCTACGCATGCGTGGTATTTTCTCACAACACTGGAAGAGTCAGCAGACAACGCAAGACTCTTCGCCGTCTCATCTTTATTTATCAGGTTGGTAATGTTTCTAAACCTCACCGTGATTGTTGTAGTTTGTTAACGAATGTTGAGAGATCGTTTCAGTTTAAGGTAATATAGTGGAATGAGCGGAGTTTGTCTTACTTTCACTAAAGTGTAGCTGCAGAGAAACAAACATGGCGGCGCCTCCCTCCTTTACTGTTTACTGTTATGGCTCTTTCCCGCTACATTATAACGTCAACTCGCCTCTGGTACAGGTACTGTTGTATAGGTCGTTTTCTACACAAGATAGGGGTCGTTATTATCTTTCAAACTCCCAGCAGGACATGTAGCCTACAGTATTAGCCTCAGCTTGACTTACACACAGCAGAGTCTCAGAGCTACACCGCCCATATCTGGAGTGAACTTTTACTAAAGGCTCCTGCTCCTCCAAACGTTATCACTAAAACAAATGTATCTATCGTATTAGTGTGCATGTTACGGGTCCCGAGCATAGATAGTAAATAATATGGATGTAGCATCCGGGCTGAGCTCAGTCACACGGCATCCAATAATCCTGGTTTGTGCGCGTCGCCATTTTGTGAGATTTTTACTCCGCCTCACGTCGGGGGGAGGGAGATAGCTGACTTAAAGCGGATACGAGTAACATTTAAATATCTTTTAAACAACCTCATGTTTCCTCTGATAATCATAAATTACCTTTAACAGCAAACGAGACCATCAGTGCAAAGAAAGACGTTTTTATATAGTTTTTATTACTGCTTTTGGTCTGGTCGCACACCCAGTCCGATTTTCGGTTCGCTCGTGCAGGCTCTATGGTCACATATCCGTATTGGTTGCAGATTTCAGTGTGGCGCTGCAACGCGATTTGAGAAGCCTATCCCTCCAGGTGAGGGAAGGGGAGCGGGAGCCTTGTTTGAGACAGTTATTTGTCGTCATAAATGACTGATAACGGGGCTGAACCATCAAAGAAAAAAAAGAGAATGCAATGAAGAAAAGCGAAAAGGGAGAGTGAGTGATAGGCGGGCGGGAGGACGTTGCCAAGCAACGTGTATACAATTTCACGAGAGCGAAACTAGACTGCTAAATGAATGAGCGGTTGGTACTAACACAAAGTTTGCTTTGCTTCACCATCATCAGATAACCATTATCTGAAATAGTCATTATTTACATCAACAACACAAACACATTACCTCATCGTGATCCATAGTCTACTAACTGCCGTCTCTCATTCATTCGCTTTCTGTGAGGACACAGCTCCGTGAGAGAGAGAGTAGTTAGGTGACGCTGCTGAATCAACTCATTGCAAGCAGGTGTGTGTACTGACTGGCATTAGTTGATGCAGTGTCAAAACCACTCTCACGGAGCCGAAAAGAGTCCTCACACTTTCAACACACGAACATGCACTATATTGCGCCCTTCTCAGTCCACGCTCACGCGCCTGGCACGAGCATTTGCGACAGCGGGCGTCGTAAAAATACTACCGCTTTTGTCCAAAGGGGACGCCAACGTGCCATCTTACTCGTAGTGCCTTTAAGGTGCGAACACACTAGGCATTTTACACGCGTAAGATTTACGTGCGTAACGCGGCTAAAATGTTGCTTGATCATTTTGTGTCAAAAAAGGTTATACGCGCGTAAGGTGCCTAGTCTCCCTCCCGATATTGTATTTCCCTTATCAACCATGGCTGCGATCAGAACCGACCCGACACAACAGCGTGCATGTCCACACAAAAACAACAACAATACGGCCAACAACTGTGCCAAAAGACAAACTGAACAGCACAAATAGCCTAGCATTAAAACAGCATTGCATATTCACGGCAGCTACATAACAAACACAGTTACAGCAGCATCGGTGCACGGCGGCACAACATAAAGGCAAGTAGCCAAAATTACCCTACCTGGCTGTGACAGGGGACCGTGACAGGGGACCGTGGCTGGCGTAGATCAACACCGGTGCTTCGTGTACTTGTCGTGAAAGTCCCGCGGACAGTCGTCATGTTTGGGTTCATAATATGAGGCGCTAGCCGCCCGCACACAACAGGGTGAGTTAACTAATGCTATACGGCGCTAACTTTGTTTATCGGCTAAAGCACACATATTCACTGAATTAACCAGGAAGTCCATTCTCCTGGTTTACTTTCCCCACGTATTCTAACCCCGAGCGGCTTCATACAGCACCGGCCGCCGCAATACATTTCCTCCTCGGTGTCTCTCATCAGCCTCTGTGTACAGTACACTGTTCTCCGACCCTGCCAATGTATGTGACGTAGGGTCAAGCTCAACGCTGATTGGCCAACGCGGCTAATCGTCTCGCGTAGGAGCAACAAAAGTTCAATTTTTTTAACTCCTCGCGTAGCTATACGCGCGTAATATTTACGCACGTAAAGCTACGCGCGTAAAAATGTTGCTTTAGCGCGAGTGAAAATGTTGCTTTAGCGCGAGTGACGCATTTACGCGCCATGTACGCGCGTAAACCAATGGTTCCCTATGGAAAAGGGGCGGGTTTCATACGCGTCTGTACGCGTGTAAAATGCCTAGTGTGTTCGCACCTTTATACCTCCGAGGCAAAGTGAGGGACAATGGGCGGAGAGACACGTAACAATAATTGTGGAATACGATCATTGTTCCAAAATGATATAGTCTCTGTCCCATATGTAGTTGCCTACTGGAATAATTGTGTATCTGACCTTAATTGGAAGAAAATCTGGACTTTAACCATCCAGTAACGGCCCGGGCGTTTCAGTATCTTTTTGTAGACTACATCATGGTACATTGAAATGCGCGTTGAGAGTCGTAATGAAAGCAGTGTTTATCAATATAATAAACATAATATATAATATATTTTTTAATGAAGGGCCAGTGGACAAACGATGCGTGGGCGTTTTGACAGGCGGAGCAACAAGCGGGCGCACTCTCGCTCCGTTGGCAGAGCTGCCTACCGTCCGGCTGTGAGTTGACTTACTTTGCCCCCTTTCTTTCTTCCCACAGCAGAGGTTGAGGTGCAGAAAATTATAACTGCGCTTTTCCTTTAGCTGCCGCCGTAATGTTAGAGTATTTGCATCAAAGCCGTAATGGTAATACAAATGAGAGGCTTTATTTAAACGCTGTGAATGCGTCTCTGGTGATTGTGTCGGTTGTAGACAGAAACGAACAGAGGGACTCCGCTCACTGTACAGTTCCTATAGTCGCGCAGTTTGGCACTGTGTTTTCAGGCTCGAGACATTCAATCAGATCGCGGAAGTCTTTCCCATCGATATCGCTAAAGGGGGGAATATCCCCGGTTATTATTTTAGCCACAAACCACAGTTCTTCTGCGCGACGGCTTAGACCCTGTTTCCACCTGGCATTACCATCTGACTTTTTGAATCTGGTTACAAGTGGACAGCTCTCAGTCCGTGTGTTCCCACTTGTATTTTCAAATGTGACTTCTGTGTCTACTTGTGATCGGATTCCATTTACCCGCGCTGTATGTAAACCAACACATTCATCATTTCCGTTTACATTGCTGTTTTTAACCGGCAGGGGTCAGTAGTGCCCCCCCGTGCCTAGTTTGTCGAAAATAAAAGAGGAAGAAGAAGAAGTGCAGTAGTAGTAGAAGAAGAAGAAGAAGAAATCAAAACAATTCTCATTCTTTGGCGCGTTCCAGGCATCACCGAAGATGTTACCCGCACTCCTCCTTTTTGTCATGGGGCTTTTAAAAATGTCTAGCCGATTTGGAAAAAGCCGGCTTACGCTAGTCAGAACACGACTTGAGATGAGAAGGAGAAACATAAGGAGAGCCGTGGCTTTTACCTCTGCTGTTATAGCTACAAGAGCAGAGAGGACATTATGGGCTCGTCCGAGAAGCCAAGACTGGTGGGACAGAAGCGTACTTGGGACATTCACAGACGAACAATGGCTGGCGAATTTTCGCATGCAACGTGGAACTTTTGAATTTCTTTGTGGGAAACTGCGACCGCTGCTTCACAAGAAAACAACACACTTGCGTGCAGCCATACCACTGGAAAAGAGGATAGCGGTGGCCATTTGGTATCTCGCAGCGGGTACCGACTACAGAACACTGTCCGAGTTGTTTGGAATTGGCAAAACAACAGTTTCGAATTCTGTTTGGGAGGTTTGTCGCGCCATACGGACACTACAGCGCCAATTTATTAGCCTGCCTAGAGGGGATAGACTACGGGAGATTGTTTGTGGCTTCGAAGAGAGATGGGGGTTCCCCCAATGTGCGGGAGCAATAGATGGTTCCCATATCCCAATCACTTCCCCCTCCAGCAACGTAAAAGATTATTACAACCGCAAAGGAAGTCATTCCATCATCCTACAAGCTGTTGTAGATCACCTCTCTCGGTAAGTACAATCTCACAAATAAACACACACACACACACACTCACTCCTTCCATAGTTAATATACTGTGTACTTTTTACAACCATTTTAGGACTATTTGTAATGTGTCAAATGATGAGTGTTTGTGTCATATGTTATGTTAGATAGTAAGCTCATTACATGCCTAATGAAACCAAACACATTAACCTTAGTCTTGTATCCTTTTTCTTTACCATCCATAGATTCACCAACATCAACGTTGGATGGGCTGGCAGTGTGCACGACGCAAGAGTGCTACGTAACTCCCAGCTGTTTGACGTAGCTGAGAGTAACAACCTTTTTCCAATGGTGAGGCATAATAATCTTGTAATGCTCTGCACATCGCCTGTTCTTGTGTATCCACAGCGCATGAATCTAACTGTCTGTCTGTGATATTTTCATTTAGGACACAAGAGAATTGGGAGGCATTCAAGTGCCCATCATGCTCTTGGGAGACCCTGCATACCCTCTCTTGAGCTGGCTGATGAAGGGATACCCGGATAATGGACGTCTTTCCATCGAGCAGAAGCATTTCAACTACAGACTGAGTAGAGCACGCATGACTGTTGAATGTGCCTTTGGAAGGCTTAAGGGGAGATGGCGGTGTCTCCTTAAGAAGATGGATGTCAGCATCTCACGGGTCCCCACCATCGTCAGCAGCTGCTGTGTTTTGCACATCCTTTGCATGGCACAAGGAGATGAGTTTTTGGAGAACTGGAGAGAGGAAGTGGATGAGCCAGCAGAACTGATGGAGCCAGACATTCCAGGGCCTCAGGAGAGAACAGCAGAGCCACAGATCGTCAGACAGGCCCTAGCTACATTTTTTACAGAGAACGGAGCCTGCACACACCATGCACATAATTGTTTTGCATTAATGGAAATGTTTTATTTTATTTTTATTATTAAAAGCTAGTCGACTTTAACTTGTACATGCCTACTGTCTTTAACTGGTTTTCACTACGAAGCAAACTGAGATCTTATGGTTTAGGTTTTAGTTTAGGTTTGAGGGAATTATGTAATCTTGCAATTACTGTCCTAATTGAGAGCAGAACTTCTGTATTTGCACTTATATCACCTGAATGAAGGCTATATTTACTTATAGCCCCATTAAAAAAAACATGCATATAAAAAGGTAGAGAGAGCAGATAGCCAAGTTACTTGTATAGTATAGATTACTCTTATGCTTTGGAAATGCATGCAGACCAGGTGACACAATGTTTAAGTACTAATAACAGATATTTTATGTTTGCAAATATGAGTCGAGACACAATCCAGCAATGGGATTGTAGAATAAAGCTTTAAACCATAATCATCAAAATAACAAATAAAGGCTTGACATCTCACTTTGCATGTAATGAGTATATGCAATATGGTTTCACCTTTAAGTTGAATTACTGAAATACAGCAACTTTTTCATGATATCAATTATTTATTGAGCAGCACCTGTACATACACACAATATTAATGTCCACAACATTATCATCCACAAGTCAAATGACTAGTGAATGTTAATTATATATATATTTTGAAATGCATTCAAATGCATACAAAACCATGTATAAAAAACACCAAAAATCGCATGCAGACGTGTTAGTCTTTGCAGGTGGGGACAAGCCAGCCCACAAACTATAAGTTCACAAAGGACAGAGAGCTTTCTTCAGCATCCAAGCTGTTTGCCTGTCGAGGTGGGTTAAACCGTGTGTTGTACTGAGGGTGTTGGATTGAGGGGGCCGGTTGCGATGGTTGTGGGGGCATCGCCGGCTGATACCAGGATAACTCTCCAGAATAAGAGGGTGTGTAGGGCCCTATGAAATCCGTTTTATTTTTTTCCAAATTCCGTTTTATTTTTTCACAAATTCCGTTTTAATCTCATGACTTCCGTTTTTTTACAATTAACACTCATTTCGTCATCAGAACGAGTGTCTAATTATTGCGAACAAATAATATTCTAACAATTTAATCAGATATAAGGCTAAAAATCACAACATTGCACTGTTTTTTGTGCTTAAAAAAAACGAAAAAACAAATTTGTTGGGTATAGGCTATAACAGAAAATAAAGCCATTATTTTTGTGCTTCAAGTGAAACATTAAATATTATTTTTACATAAATAATAAAGTCCTTATAAACTTTTCAAGAAGCTGGACTAGAGTGAATATTGGACAGGCTTTATAGGTCCATGGCTTTTACCTGTGGGACAGCGCTTCACCTAACAGCTGGCTGCAACACCAACCTACAGTGCGACGGAGAGCTAGTTATCATTAGCATCAGCCGACATCAAGGCAACAGCTGAATAATGTAACACATTACACAATTTACACTACATGAAAACAACGGGCTGTAGACGCTAGAGTTATAATTGCGTGTAGGAAACATTGTTGAGACTGGAATTTCGTACCACAGCGGCCGTTCCATAATACAGCACTCCCTTTAGCAATGGCTGAATATAAGACCTCCCTGTGCTGTGTATCTACGGGAGCGAGTGGCATTAATAACTTAAAAACAGTAAACTTTTAACATTATTACGTGCTGCTAGATGCTTTAATCATATGCCGAATTTATAAACAGTTGTACTGTTGTTGTATTGCTAATTGTCAAATGTAAAAAAAACAAAAAAAAAAAAAACACAACAGGCGGAGAGCTGTCACTCAACAGATCGCGCCAATACATTTTACCCTCCAAAAGAATAAAAACTAGCCTGCTAGAAAAAAATTCACCCCCCTCAGTGTTGTCATGGAGTTATGACCTAAACATACAGACTAAAATGGTTTTGTGGACCAGGCTGTAAATAGGTTTAATAAGACTTTGAAAATGGCCCGTCAAAGAAAAATTGCTCAGTCTTGGTTCCACCCCCAGTGGCCACCGGAAAGTACTACAATTTTGGTCACTTCCTTATTGGATGCTGGTAAAAATCGCTGAGGTTGGGGCTTGGTCCCGAGTCATGGCACCCGTGGACAGATGTATAGATAACTGAATTATCAGAAAACCATGATGACATGACAGACGTGGTTTGTCTTCACAGAATCCTCTTACGCTCTCTTTATTCACGTTCTTTACTGTTTAACTTCACATTGTCCATGTATTTAAACCAGGATCATCAGGTCTTCCTCTTTTATCTATTGTCTTTTCTAAATTAATATTTAGTCAAATTACAAGCAGACATATGCTGGACTGAAACTTACTGTTTTATAAATATATTGTTAATCCATCTATCTCATTAGTCTAGTCAAGGGTGAACTACTAAGCCCCATTTGTTTGATCAGTAAAGTATCTTCTGTGTTCATCGTGTAGGCTAAAATGAAATGTAGGAAATAGCAAAAGATTTATGGGGTTATATCTTATTTCTTGTTTTGAGTTGTGCTCCATACTTTAGAGGTATTTTTTTGATGTTTTCTCTTTCAGCTTCTTTTCAATTGCAGTATTTCAAGTCACTGTTTTTGGTCCCTCCCCCGACTAACCGTCTACTTGTGTTTTGAGGCGTGTTGCAGCTCATCTCAGACGAGCCTATTGTCTTCCTCCTTACCTTGTTAACATATCAAAACCAACTACTTAGTTAGAGCTCACTCAAAGCACAAATAAACAACTGCACTTTAGAAAAACAAGCCCAAGATACGCGACCGCAGACGTGCTAAGTAAAAGTAACTTGTTTATTTCAAATTCTTTATGGGGAATGGCTGATAGGGCTCTTCTCTCTCAACATTTACAGAAATGGATTCAGCAGCACTGGCTGTCACAATAGACTAGAGAATCCTCCTTTGCAGTGAGTGATTGTTGCTGTTGGTAGTAGCCTCTGTAGTTGATTCTGTAATGTTAAAGGTTTGTTCCCCCTGCAACACTGCTGATCACTGAATGACGTTGATGGTTGATTTAAGAACGTTGCTCACTACCTAGCAGCACATGCTATCAAACAGAGCTAGCACACTAGTTGGTTTAGCTTACATTAGCTAATCATTGTCACCTTTTCTTTACAGGTCTGTGGTCTGACCAAACGTCTGTGAGCTCGACACACAAACACCGTCTCTGGTTACTATCTGCTGCCACCGAGGAAGAAGCATGAGTTCTCCACAAACGGTGACTATACACTTTATGTTACTATGGTGTTATTATGACGTTTCTTCTGTTTTTAGCCTGTTAAAGTGTTTCTTTATATCCAAGTGTTGAGGAAGCCGTAAAATATTGAGAAATGCCTGTTGAATCTACAAAAGAAAATCTTCCTCCAAAAGTAAAAATTGTTCGTCCAAAGAACTTCCTCTATTCTTTAATCTTATGAACAGTTTGCACCTTGTGGTGAACCCTCTGTATTTGCTCTCTTGGAGTCTTCTCTTTATGGTAGACTTGGATAATGACATGCCTACCTCCTGGAGACTGCTCTTCACTTGGCTGGATGTTGTGAAGGGGTTTTTCATTAAAGCCACAACGAGTAACATTTAAATCTCTTTTAAACAGCCTCATGTTTCCTCTGATTGTAAGGATTCGGGGGGGGGGACAGGTGCGGACCAAGGGGTGTCTGAAAGTTATCCCCGGAGGGATAACCACTAAATCGCACAGGCGACTACAGGGGAGGGGGAGAAAACAAAAAGCACAAAGCTGTGAAGGGCCACACAGGCTACCTTTTAATAATACAAACTAAAGCACGAACAAAACCACCGCTGCCAAGCAGCTGCTTCCATTCTGAGCCCATTTCAATCTGGTTTTAGGGCAGGTCACAGTACTGTATCTGCTGTCACTTTGGTCTTAGACAACATTAGCCCCTTTTACACAGCCAGTGAAAGCCGGGAATATGCCGGCCTTTCGGCCCTCCCCCCAGCTGTGTAAATGCGACAGTTGCGGAACGAGGGAAGAAAGGTGCGAGTGATCGTTCCGGGAATTTTACTACCTCGGGGGGTAGTAAGATTCCCGACACGATCAGTTCCGCCTCTCTGTTTAAATGCTCCAGCTTGTTGATGCGGAACTGGGGGGCGTTTGACGTTCCATAGTCTACGTTCTAAACATGCGACCATGTTTGCAGTTGAAGGACGTGTGTTTAACATTAACCACGGCGGCCTGATGTCCCGTAAAAATCACCAAATAAAAGGAACGGTGTATAATCTAGCTGATCATAAAGTCCGTTGCTCAATCCAAACCCCCGCGCTTCATTTTGCAGAGTGTATGAGTCTATTTCTGCCCAGGAGCAGTTGTACAATGGAAAGCTAGGCTAGGCTAAGTAAGGGATAAAGTATAGCGAACGGGTCACTTGCTAGAAATAAAGACCGACAAGCTGAAGCAGGAGCCCGACGCGCAGCGGAGGGCTCTTGTTCAGCTTGAAGGTCGACCTAGTAACGGGGGAATAGTCTGCTCGCCCCGCTAGACTGTCTGCTTCAGCTGACTGAAGGCTCCGGCTCAGCTGTTAGCCACAGAGCTACTGTTTTGCTAACACATTCCGCCGCCGCTATTATTATCCTAAGTCTGAGCGTATATCCACACTTTATTTCTGTCTACAGTAACGTGACTTCACACACTGTGTGTATGTCTGATTGGCAGATCGCTGCCCTCACAAAGAGACTCGCTCACAACCAACCTGTCACACACACACACACACACACACACACACACACAGAGGTGAAGCGGTCGGATTGATTTAGTCAGTTTGGTTAACTGTCCCAGTGATGTTGGACTCAGCGCGTAGCGAGATCAACTGGCACATCGTGGGGACAGTAAAATACGGCCCTCTTACTGCAAGCTCCAGCACTTCTGCTCTCAATTCACCGGCCATTGTTGTTGTTGTAAAGCAGCTGACCGGCGCGGCGCTAAATGTTTACGTCACACCTGACGCTGTTTACAAGCACCTCTTTCGTTCCGGAGGCTGTGTAAAAGGGGCTACTGATGCGCCAGCAGGCCGGCGTTGCTTGGTTCTGTGTAAATAACACAGAAGCAAGCAAAGCCGGCATATTGGAGTGATGTTGTTCCGTCAATATGCCGCAATCTCTGTGTAAAAGGGGCTACAGTTACAGCTATCGACAAAAAAAAGCACTGTGCAGCACTTTTTGTTGATCCAGGGTTTTTCCTGCATTCAAAAAATTTTGGCGCCCGCCAAAGGAATTTTAGCGCCCGCCAAAGGAAAATCCTCAGCGCCAAAGTGTTTTTTTTTTTTTTATATATATAGATAAATAAATAAAAATCTACTTAAAACGGCTCCAAATGTGTTTCCATTTCCACGCCATTCCAGTCATATTACTTGCAATCTCAGTTGTAAAAAAAGAAATCAAGTCGGGGATAATCGTTATTAAACTATCATTGTTCCGCTCGCCGGGGCATGCAGGCTTATAAATGCAGCAAACCCTTTCAGCCGTGAGCTCCGCTCGGCCCCTCCCTCACCTGATAGTTTCGCTAACGGCTAGTCCAGAGAGTAGCTACGAGGGAGATGTTGCGCATTGCCGGGCGTTTTGAAAAACGTCTAGATGACGAGAATAAAGGTAAAACTAATTGTGTTGTCTGAAAACACTTCAGACTCGCAACAAACTAAAATAATGTGCAAGATTTGTCACGCGCGGACACGCGAGTAACATGACATACGCGACCGAGAGACAGAGAGAGAGAGAAAGAAAAGTGATATACGACCTGATCTGCACCTTTAAACATCCCGACCAATTTGTTTATTCACTTTAAGTCGAGTCATAGTGGTCTATGACCAAGCAATCAATGAATCAGGGTTCGTACAGATGCTTGAAAGTCTGGAAAATGCTTGATTTTCAATCGAGTGTTTTCAAGGTTTGAAATGTGCTTGAAATCTGAACACTGTGCTGGAAAATGCTGGATTTTCTCTTTATTGACCAGTGTCGTAATTCAACTCATATTTTAATTTTTTTTATTCTGTAAATTAAAAAAAAAATCTGTCGCAATGTTTTCTTAGCCGCCGTCTTGTATGCACGAGTGCAGTTGCTCCCCGTGTTTTCTTTCCTGGGACACACGCCACACCTGGCGATCGTTCCAGGAATTATCCAGAACCACGAGTCGCTGCTCATGGACCTATTGCTCCCGATACTTTCATATCAAATATCCGTTTCCATTTGGTTATGACGAGGCCCTAATAACCGGCAGACATAGGCGACTGTACTGTCTGCAAAAAGTAGCCTACCTCCAGCTGTTCACAATGGGGGAATCGGCACTTAGAAGTCATGCCAAAGGTAAATCAGTAAAACTTATCAGACAATGTCACTCTGGATGACTGTTCATTCATGTTCTCCTTTGTAAGTTACACCAAATCCTGAGTTTGTATGTGTTAATGACTTGTTGATACAAATAAATAGCATGCTAAATTGATGCTCAACACCGTTAGCAATTAGCTGACCTGCTAGTTCTCAATAATGTAGGCTATTGCTCCAAATCAGGGCTCCAGACTGCGACCAAATTTTTGAGACCGTGCGAGCGCCATTTCACAACTAGGGGCACGCGCGACCGAAAGACAAAATGTTTTTAAATTATTATTGTGCTTTGAGAGAGAGACAGTGGACAGTCCGCGAGTGATCAATCAACGCCCCGGATGACGTGACCTTCTCTCCTCTCAGTGTCCCGCTGTCTTTAACATGTTACAAACTGCTGACTTTCCCCGCTATATTTGCCGACTTTCCGCCATAGCGATAAGGCTGTTAAATGCCAGAGACACCTCGCAACTTTTTTTTAAAACCGCGCTCACCAGAGCCGAGTAGCAATGGCTGTACTCTCCTCCTCACCGCGGCGCTAACAGCACTCACTCGGGCAGCCCCCCGCCACCTGCAGCAGACAGACAGCACCGTGTCCGCTCTGTACAACAGCTGCCAGGTGACGTTTGTAAACTAGTAAATTGTTTCATAGGTCCACTTTCAATAGGCCACTGCATTCCTATAAAAAATACAACCTTATAATTATATATGGCAACAAAAAAGTTTGTAAAGTGAGTGTGTAAATATGCTAATCGTCCTAGTTAATTTGTAATATTATGCAAATTAGTTGATAAGTTCATCTAGTTTCTAGTTACTTTTGGGCCAATAACGATTTTCCTTACAGGAAGCAGGGATAGAGGAAACATCCGATGTAGAAGGGGTTGTGGTGAAAATAGGTAAAAGAAATGCCTTTTCCTAAAGGAATGTCTGAAGGATTTCACATGGTGATACAAAATCAAAAACACAATGAACTGTATCATCTGTTGTCAGTGTGTTTTATGCTGGCAATACAATATCAGTTGACCTAATATAGTTCAAATTGGGAAACATTTGAATAGCTGCGTTGCAGGTCTGTTTAAGGTGTGCCACTAAATTTTCTGCTCGCGCCCCTAAAAATTCTGAGTTAGAGGCGCCAGTGCTCCTAGTAAAAATGGTTAGTCTGGAGCCCGGCTCCAAATTCATGTCGTTAGCTAGATAACGTAAGCTCGGGGGTTACTTCATTGTAACGTGATGTTACCCTCAGCGGGGTTAGCTCGATGCAGCTCCCATAACAAGTTGTATAACCTAATCCATTAGTCACACTGTAGTGATAAGTTACAGAACCAAGATCCAACAAGATCTTTGCTGTCAGTCGTTGCGGTGGCTGCCAAAAAGAGATTTCAGTCCACAGTCTCAGCATGTTAACGCTATGTAGCCATTTGTACTGATGCTTTATTGGACCAGAGCCCACTTAGTCCCATTTACGTTCTGAAATCATGGACATGTATTGGCTTAAATACCTTTTGTTATTTGACTGAAAGACCGTTTTGGGAGGATCACTTTTTGGCAACACACCAACATACACAAACTGTAATCTGGCAACCTAGCAATATTGAAAATGTCTGGTCATACACAAGCTCAAGAATGTATTTAAATATATAATATCTAGGCATACTTTTATATATATTTGTATAATTCAGCCGGGGGGAAAAAGGAGTGCAAAGGCTGTATTTGCCCTTTGTTATTATTACATGTTTCTTACGTGTGTGTGTGTGTGTGTGTGTGTGTGTGTGTGTGTGTGTGTGTGTGTGTGTGTGTGTGTGTGTGTGTGTGTGTGTGTGTGTGTGTGTGTGTGTGTGTGTGTGTGTGTGTGTAATAAGTTATTAATTAGTAACCATTTCCTACATCAAGACCTATTTATTACCATTATGGCATTTTCGACCGAATCACAGCAGCACTGATATAGAGTGACAATATGGTCCATCTCATGTGATATTGCTCAAGTATAGTCATGTTGTTATTAACCTGATAGATGGTCATTTTTGGCATATGAACTAAACTGATAAAGGTCTCCTTAGGGCCATACTGCAATTTGGTGATTGTCCATACACATTATATTATGAACACTCCCATTTTACAGATAAGGCAATGTATGAAATCATAAGCATTTATTTATATACTTTATATATTTAAAGCTTCGGCTTCCTTGAAAAAGTTGACATTTTATCTTGAAAGTGCTGGAAAAGTGCTTGAATTTTACTCTTAAAAAGCTGTACGAACCCTGATGAATAAAAACACTGGAAGTTTAAAGCTCCTTAACTCCTGCCACCACAACTGTCAACACTACAATGCAACTGCCTATCCAGCCAGCTCCATGACATAAATAAATCATGCCCTTACATTTAATGCTAGCAAAAGACGTGCCCTATCAACACCATTTACAACTGGTTATTTCTATTTTGACATATTTTTATTAAATTATTAAAAATATGTTTCACTTATTTAGCCTATTTCTATTCTCCCTGTTTTCAGTTCAATTAGGCCTTTGTTTAAAGTCCAAAGTCATGGTGCTTTTAGAAAAAAACCTTGTTAAAAGTAAAATAAATGCATAATGTTCTTAAATCAATGATTAACTGTCTTTAATAATCATGATAACACAATGTGATTACTCAAAATAATCATGATTATGATTTTTTCATAATTGAGCAGCCCTACCTTCTTCCATGGTTTAGATCAATTAGAAACAATTAAAGTATTAAACAGGTAGGCCTAGTCATTATTAGTATTTTGACTTCATATCTACAGGTTGTTTATTGTGATTTCATTAGCGTCAGTGAGCTCCATGGTAACGCAGTGATTGACAGGCTGACTGAAATGCTCTTGAGCTGGACAGAAACTCCCCTCTCCCAACCCAACACCCCTCTTAAAATACACAAACCGTTTGCCTTTACTGTCGCGACCCCAAAAAAAGTCGGTCGCGTACTGACCCCCCAAAGGCCCATTCTGAGCCAGGAAAAACCCTGTGATCTGTCAAAAGCCTTTGATACTTTAGATCACCATTTGCTTTTACAGAGGCTGCATGATATTGGTTTAGATTATTCTACATGTAGCTGGTTTAGGGACTATCTCTCTGATAGATAGCAGTCAGTAAAACTGGGAAGCCACCAAACTGAGTTTTTAACAGTTACAAATGGTGTTCCGCAGGGCTCAATTTTAGGTCCAGTCCTATTCACAATTTACATCAATGACATTGTTTCATCGCTACAAAACTGTCAAGCCCATTTGTATGCTGACGACACTGTACTGTATTGCATTTCTGATTCGGTCCATCAATCTGTTCAGAACCTTCAGAGCTCTTTTAACACCCTGCAGGACTGTCTAGTGGACCTCAGGCTTGTTCTTAATACAGACAAAACAAAATATATGTGTTTCTCCAGAGCAAGAACTTTACATTTTAATGATCTTAATATTCATACAAATAATGGATCTCAAATTGAAAGAGTCACTGAATATAAATATCTTGGCATCTGGATAGATGAAAAAGTATCTTTTAAATTTCACATAAAAAATCTTGTCTGTCGTCTGCGACAAAAGATTGGATATTTTTATAGGAACAGAGCCACCTTCCCGTTGTTCAGTAGGAAAAGGATTATTGAGGCAGTTTTTATGTCTGTCCTTGATTACGGTGATGTGGTTTATAGGCATGCATCTCATTCATGTCTTAAACTCCTAGACTCTGTTTTTCACTCTGCCTTAAGGTTCATTACAGGAGATGCTTATGACACTCACCATTGTCTTTTATATGAAAAGGTTGGCTGGTCCTCTCTTAAAGAGAGACGTGATGCACATTGGCATATTTTTATATATAAAGCCCTGACCGGAAAGCTGCCACTCTATTTGACAACAATGCTGCATATTTCAGATGGGCTTTATCAAACCCGCTCAACTGAAATGCTCATGTTATATGTTCCATACGCCCGGTCTGACCTTGGTAAGACTGCTTTTAGCCACAGTGCCCCCGACTCCTGGAACAGCCTACAACATCAAATTAAAATGAATACACTCATAACTGTTAACCAATTTAAAGTTATTATTTTGAATCAGCCCCACTCCACTTGTAACTGTTTTAATTAGGCTATTGTTCTGTTTTATTCAATTGATCTGAATGTTTTAATTGTTGTCTCTTTGTAAGCTTGTTGTGTATTCTCATTGTATATTGTGTATCTGTCTCGACGTCATTGTAAAAGAGGGTAACCCTCAATTGATCTTTCGAGAATAAATAAAGGAAAATCAAATGAGCTGAACGGATAGACAGAGTAAAACAGTTGACTTGCAAAACTAAACACAGAGAGCACTTGGAGACAACCTCTCACTACCTCTAAAGGTGAGACAATGAGCAGCACAGAGCACTGGGGTCTCAGAGCATATATAACCTCTTCACACCTGGGCTCAATCAGCCAATCAGTGCACACACACCTGATTGCAGTGAGTGAATCAGTCACCCTTCTCATGGAGGCGACAGATTTCATGCCCTCGCAGGGCTGAAATCTTCTGTGTCCTCACACTGATAGTCATACATTACCTTTAACAACAAACGAGACCATCAGTGCAAAGAAAGACGTTTTTATATAGTTTTTATTACTGCATTTGGTCTGGTCACACACATAGTCCGATTTTCGGTTTGTGCATGCAGGCTCTATGGTCACATATTCGTATTGGTCGCAGATTTCAGTGTAGCAGCAATGCAATTTGAGAAGCCTATCCCCCCAGGTGAGGGAAGGGGAGCGGGAGCCTTGTTTGAGACAGTTATTTGTCGTCATAATGACTGATAACGGGGCTGAACCATCAAAAAAATGCCATGACGAAAAGCTAAAAGGGAGAGTGATGGGCGGGAGGAGGGCGTTGCCAAGCAACGTGTACACAATTTCACAGGAGTGAACTAGACTGCAGTGTTTACTCCTAAATGAATGAGCGGTACTAAAACAAAGTTTACTTTTCTTCATCATCATCAGATGACCATTATTCATCTGAAATAGTCATTATTTACAACAACATAAACACATTACCTCATCGTGATCCGTACTAACTGCCGTCTCTCGCTTCATGTGAGGACACAAATCTTTCAGCTCCATGAGAGTAGTTAGGTGACTGCATCGACTCATTGCAATCAGGTGTGTGTAGCACTGACTGGCATTAGTTGATGCAGTGTCACTAACCACTCTCACGGTGCCCTCACACTATCAACACACAGACATGCACTATACTGCGTCCTAATCATTTGACACTCTCACGGCCGGCACGCACTAGAAAACAGCTTTACGACAGCTGTCGTCGTAAAAAATACTACCGCTTTTGTCCAAAGGGGCCGCCAACTGACAAAGTTACTCGTAGTGGCTTTAATGTGGAAAGGATCCTGCGATCATCCACCACTGTTCTTCCTTGGACGTCCAGGCCTTATTGTGTTGCTGAGCTCACCAGTGCGATGTTTTTATTCCTCAGAATGTACAACACTGTTGATCTGGCCACTCCTAATGTTTCTGCTATCTCTCTGATGGCTTTCTTAGTTTTTTCAGCCTAACAAGGGCCTGTTTCACTTGCATTGAGAGCTCCTTTGACCGCATGTTGTAGGTTCCCAGCAACAGCTTCCAAATGCAAATGCAACTCCCGGAATCAACTCCAGACCCTTTACCTGCTTGTTGATGATGAAACAACGAAGGAATAGCCCACACCTGTCCATGAAACAGCTTTTGAGTCAATTGTCCAATTACTTTTGGTCCTTGAAAAACAGAGGGATGCATATTAATGAGTTGTAATTCCTTAACCCTTCCTCCAATTTGGATGTGAACCCCTAAATTAAAGCTGAAAGTCTGCAATTTGAGCCCATATTCATTATATTACTAACTTGAAGATTTTTTAGTAAACGGGTAAAATAACATCACTTATGTCAGTGTCCAAATATATATGTACCTAACTGTATCTATAGCTATTGGCAATTGTTACAACTTGTCAAGCTCCCTGTTCTCTGGTGCCTTCTGTGTGATTACTGGCCCCTCCCTAATGTGTGTGACCTGTGTCTCCAATGTCTTTGAGTATTAAAGTCCTTGTCTTCTTTTCATCTGTTGTAAAATCCTAAAGATTCATCCCTACTGCCGACCCTGACTGCACATCCAGGGTTCGACATAACGTATAGCCCGATGGCCCGGGGCCAGTAAAATCATATGCAGGGAAAGTTCAGTTCAGTATCTTTTTGTAGACTACATCATGGTTCATTGAAATGCGCGTTGAGAGTCGGAATGAAAGCAGTGTTTATTTAAGACTCAATATAATAAACCTAATATAAAATATATTTTTTTAATGAAAGGCCAGTGGACAACCGATGCGTGGGCGTTTTGACAGGCGGAGCAACAAGCGGGTGCACTCTCGCTCCGTTGGCAGAGCTGCCTACCGTCCGCCTGCGAGTCGACAAATCAATCGACTTGCTTTGCCCCCTTTCTTTCTTCCCACAGCAGAGGTTGAGGTGCAGAAAATGATAACTGCGCTTTTCCTTTATCTGCCGCTGTAATGTTGCAGTATTTGCATCCAAGCCCCAATGGTAATACAAATGAGAGGCTTTATTTAAACGCTGTGAATGCGTCTCCGGTGATTGTGTCGGTTGTAGACAGAAACGAACGGAGGGACTCCGCTCACTGTCCAGTTCCTATAGTCGCGCAGTTTGGCACTGTGTTTTCAGGCTCGAGACATTCAATCAGATCGCGGAAGTCTTTCCCATTGAAATCGCTAACGGGTTGAATATCCCCGGTTATTATTTTAGCCACAAACCACAGTTCATCTGCGCGGCGGCTCACTCGCTGGCGAGATCACACGATGAAACGCTGCTGTGATCGGACGAAGGCATTGTGTGTTTCTAAGGTGATTTAACGTCATAGTCTTAGACGAGCGTTTAACTTATGCTGCATATTTTGCACTGCATTGTTTTTTATCAATAGTTTGAAAAAACGGTCCCACACCGGACTCTTATGTGAAGCTGACACTTCATGGAGAAGTGACACTCCTGCAGCGCGCTCACGACCAGACGTGAACTCGTACACGGTGAAATCTCCCATTTAAAAAAACGGCATAACCCACTGATTTTCGGATTTCTATTCTATTTTTAAAGTCAACTTGAGCGCAAGTGGAAAACCGGTCATTCGGTCGACACATTCACATCCCTAATGCATATAGAGAAAGTAATAAAAACAGCCTACCACACCACAAAGAATGATCGACCTTCATCTCTTATTTATTTTTTATGTTTGAACATGACTTCTGCAGGTGAACTATTCATTAAACTGCCCAAATTCAAGAATAAAAACAATCATCAAACTACTGGACTTTAAAATACTGGCCCACTCTTTCAACATACTTTCAGTTGTAGGCTTCAAATTCAATATGTTTGCCTGGTTTTATATTATGTGTATGAGCAATATCAACATTTCAGAAACATAACCAAATCTAATGGTTATTTTTCTAATACAGGTATTAAAATTATTGACACTAAATTATGAAGAAAAAAAAAGTGTGTGCAGGCCAGGGCCAGTGAAAATATACAAGGGGCCAGTAAAACTCGGATCCACTGGCCCGGCGGGCCAGTAGGAAAAAAAAGTTATGTTGAACCCTGACATCTCTGCCTCACTCATACTCTGTCTTTGTATCTCTGTCTGTCTGTCGCTACAGAAACAAAAAGGAACAAAGAAACCTAAACCTCACCGCTGTCAACAGTGTAAGAAAGAGTTCATATCGAGGTCGGCCTTAACGACTCATCAGAGAATCCACACTGGAGAGAAGCCGTACAGCTGTGACCAGTGTGGGGAAACCTTCACTCAATCAGGAACCCTCAAAAACCACCAACGTATTCACACCGGAGAGAAGCCGTACAGCTGTGACCAGTGTGGCGAAACTTTCACTGCATCAGGAAACCTCAAAGTCCACCAACGTATTCACACCGGAGACAAGCCGTACAGCTGTGACCAGTGTGGCGAAAACTTCATTCAATCAGGAAACCTCAAAGTCCACCTACGTATTCACACTGGAGAGAAGCCGTTCAGCTGTGAGGACTGTGGCCAGAGATTCAACCAGCAAGGTACTTACAATTGTCACAGAAACATTCACACAAAGGAAATAATCTACCCATGTCAGGAATGTGGGAAAGTCTTCAGTTCCTACGGCTCATACCGATATCATGAGCGTATCCACACAGGAGTCAAAGAGTACCAATGTCAACACTGTGACAAACGGTTCTACACATCGGCTCATCTCTCAGCGCATGAGCGTATCCACACTGGACTCAAAGAGTACCAATGTCAACACTGTGACAAACGGTTCTACTCATCATCTAACCTCACAGTGCATGAGAGAATCCACACAGGACACAAACCGTACTGTTGTGACAAATGTATGAAAAGCTTCACTACAAACTCCAACTTGAAGAAACACAAGTGTGTTTAAACTATCAGTTATTATCAGAGTTATTAAGGCATCAGCAAACAATAATATACTTTATCTGTTTGTCATAGATCAAAACATGAAGGAGAGAGAATATATTAGCATTTTTTTTCTCAGCATATGACGTTTAAATATATCATGTAATAAATGCAGAGCCCTGTTTCCACGTGAAATTCCACCTCTCAATGAGGATAAAAATATTCTGTTTTAGACCCTCATTCATCAGTAAACCCATTTCCAAGAGTTTATCTGATCCCATCAGAATAATTCTTTAACATTTTGTTGAGGTCTTTCTTGGCAAATGTTATGATAGTTATGTAGTTTTTGAAATGTTTCAACGCTCTGTATGCAGTTGCTTTTTTGTTGTTTGAAACCATTTGTTTTCTTCGTTATTTTGAATCAATTTAAAGTTGTATTCAATAATGCATATGTTTATTCTAATGAACTGTTTTATTTAGAAAATCAATTTCATGTTGAAAATGCGTGTGAATGCTGGATGCTGAAAAGCTGACTCTAAACTGGAAAGCTGCATGAGCATGAACTTTCTGAAAAACTGAAAAAGTCCTTTAATTGGCTTGGAGCTAAACTACATTGCTAGCTTGAATGTATATGATTCAGCTGAAGGAGTATGAAAGGGAGTGAATGGTTAAACTAATGATGTAAGAATAATGTTGAATATTTTGAAATTTGAATAATTTTGTTAGTTGATATATTTATAGAAAGACATGAAAAATGTTTTAAAAGTGTGAAATAATCCTTTAATGGGCAGAATGAGTCACCCATCCTAAACCATATTCACTTTGAGCAACTTGTTTATGAATATAGTTTCTTTGTTTTGAGCTTGAAGTATTTTTGAATGTTTGAATTGAGCATTATATCATGTTATTTCTAGATTCTTATCCTGCGTAAAGTTTTGATCTGTTTTGGCATTTTATTAAATATTGGACTGAATAAATTTGTTTCTGTGGAACAGTTAAAACAGACACATCTGTTTTTCACATGCATTTTATTATCAGAGTTATTAAGGCATCGGCAAACAATGATGTGCTTTTTCTGTTTGTCATAACACAAAATACATGCAGTTGAGAGAATATATTAGGTTTTTATATATAATAAAAAAATGTAAAATTGTAAAATAAAACAATGGCCGACCTTTCATCCATTATTTTTTTTTTTTTAATTATTGATCGGTGTATGTATTATGCTTGTGTTCATGGACTGAAATAAAATGTTCTACTACAATGAGCTACTCCCTGGCTGAGGAAGTACAGGAGACCCAGGACTAACTAGGGCAGTTGTGTGCAGATCTTTCAAAAGGATTAACACACACAAGGCTCCTGGACCTGATGACATCCCTGGCCGGGCTCTCAGGGTTTATGCAGATCAGCTGGCACATGTGTTCACAGACATTTTCAACATGTCACTGCTCCAGGCTGTGGTCTCCTGTGTTTTAAAAAGTCCATTCAGGTCTATCTATCTATCTATCTATCTATCTATCTATCTATCTATCTATCTATCTATCTATCTATCTATCTATCTATCTATCTATCTATCTATCTATCTATCTATCTATCTATCTATCTATCTATCTATCTATCTATCTATCTATCTATCTATCTGTCTATCTGTCTGTCTGTCGCAGTTTGCATACAGGGCAAATCTAATAAATGTTTTACTAATTATGTTTATGTACTGTATGTGTCCGTTCATAATTATTATTTTTTCTCTGTCTGATGTTGTACAGTTGCATATAGAACTAATGATATGAACCAAAAATCTTCTAAAGCACTTGCAATAAGCACTATTTTGAAGCTTATTACAGAAGGATATGCTCACATATTCTTCATTGTCTTATTTATGAGACATGTTTTTCTTACAATCATGTTAATAAACCTGTAGGCCTATACATTAGTTTTCATTTATGGAATGAAAAATCCAAAATCGTTTCTACGAAAACTTTAGACACTAATAGGTTGTTAAAACGTCTAGATGTTTGGTTCAGGGTTCGACATAACGTATAGCCCGATGGCCCGGGGCCAGTAAAATCATATGCAGGGCAAGTTGATTGGCCAGTCACTGTCCCGCCCGGGCCAGTGACTGGCCAATCACAGTTCAGTATCTTTTTGTAGACTACATCATGGTTCATTGAAATGCGCGTTCTGAGTCGTAATGAAAGCAGTGTTTATTTAAGACTCAATATAATAAACCTAATATAAAATATATTTTTTAATGAAAGGCCAGTGGACAACCGATGCGTGGGCGTTTTGACAGGCACCGTTGGCAGAGCTGCCTACCGTCCGCCTGCGAGTCGACAAATCAATCGACTTATTCTGCCCCCTTTCTTTCTTCCCACAGCAGAGGTTGAGGCGCAGAAAATGATAACTGCGCTTTTCCTTTATCTGCCGCTGTAATGTTACAATATTTGCATCCAAGCCCCAATGGTAATACAAATGAGAGGCGTTATTTAAAGGCTGTGAATGCGTCTCCGGTGATTGTGTCGGTTGTAGACAGAAACGAACGGAGGGACTCCGCTCACTGTACAGTTCCTATAGTCGCGCAGTTTGGCACTGTGTTTTCAGGCTCGAGACATTCAATCAGATCGCGGAAGTCTTTCCCATTGAAATCGCTAACGGGGAGAATATCCCCGGTTATTATTTTAGCCACAAACCACAGTTCATCTGCGCGGCGGCTCACTCGCTGGCGAGATCACACGGTGAAACGCTGCTGAGATCGGACGAAGGCATTGTGTGTGTCTAAGGTGATTTAACGTCATAGTCTTAGACGAGCGTTTAACTTATGCTGCATATTTTGCACTGCATTGTTTTTATCAATAGTTTGAAAAAATGGTCCCACACCGGACTCTTATATGTGAAGCTGACACTTCATGGAGAAGTGACACTGCTGCAGCGCGCTCACGACCAGACGTGAACTCACATACACGGTGAAATCTCCCATTAAAAAAACGGCATAACCCACTGATTTTCGGATTTCTATTCTATTTTTAAAGTCAACTTGAGCGAAAGTGGAAAACCGGTCATTCGGTCGACACATTCACATCCCTAATGCATATAGAGAAAGTAATAAAAACAGCCTACCACACCACAAAGAATGATCAGACCTTCATCTCTTATTTATTTTTTATGTTTGAACATGACTTCTGCAGGTGAACTATTCATTAAACTGCCCAAATTCAAGAATAAAAACAACCTTCAAACTACTGGACTTTAAAATACTGGCAGACTCTTTCAACATACTTTCAGTTGTAGGCTTCTAATTCAATATGTTTGCCTGGTTTTATATTATGTGTATGAGCAATATCAACATTTCATATAATTAACTAAAAGAAAAATAACCAAATCTAAAGGGAATATCTATACTGTTACAGTATAGATATTCCCTTTAGATCTGGTTATCTTTCTTTATTTTTCTAATACAGGTATTATAATTATTGACACTAAATTATGAAGAAAAAAAAGTGTGTGCAGGGCCAGTGAAAATATACAAGGGGCCAGTAAAACTCGGATCCACTGGCCCGGCGGGCCAGTAGGAAAAAAAAGTTATGTTGAACCCTGTGGTTTATCAAAAGATACATATTTACCCATAATTAGTTAGATATTGCCAAATTTGCATTTACATAGGCCTATTTGTAACATTCTGGGGAAATAGGGGAGAACGGGGTAATTTGTCACACGGGTTGGTTGTCACAATCGTTATATCTCGGAACCAGAAGGCGCTGTCTGTGAAATTTTGGTATGTAAATATCCAGAATTGGGATCAGAGATCACCTACGTAGTCTTCCTTGGAGTTAGACTGCTGAATTTGAGGTGAGAGGACTGTTTGTGTTTTTCATGTCAAATTGAAAATATTTAGCTCCTCAGTATTTTTCTTCTAGGCTTTTACAGAATGGGTTTGTAACAAAACACTTGTTACCCATAAAAAGTGTGAAGGGTAAACTATAGTTTAGATTGTGGTTAGCAAGCTAATTAGTTGTCAGATGGTTGTTGGCCTTGATGCTAGCAAAAAATTCAAGTTGGGGTTGGTCGTCACATTTTTGGGGGGGTTGGTTGTCACAAGTTATCCAAAGGCTACAGCCAGAAAAGGAACCCAATAACGAAATAAATTGTCAAGCTGTATCCTCACTGACACCCCACAGAAGGAAAGAATAGAGCAGGAAAAGGCAGCTAGCATGCAAAGGAAAAAAGGGCAACAAAATCAAAACAACCCAGTGCATCCCAAACTAGACAAGCTGCCAAGGCTACATTAAGTTATATAGGCCTATTTGTCAACTTGACAATTCAATTGCATTTTCAAATTTAGTTCTACTTTCTTTCCTTCATTTCAAGATTATTCCCATTAAGATAACATTGTGACAAACAACCCCATAGTGTATGACAACCGACCCCTTGATGGGGTTGATTGTCACAATGTGTAAGAGTGTCTTTAATGATTAATTTCTTCTTTATTACAATAAGATAGAAAAAGTGAGGGGTACACATTTCAAGCCAACACTTTAAGCTTCAATGTAATGTAGGAATGACTATCGAAAGATGTTTAGGTGATGAGCAATTCTCAGTAGAGTAAAAAGTGTGCCTACTTACCCCGTTCTCCCCTACTATAGCAAAAAGAATTGCTCCAATGTCAGTAATCAACTGGAAAAGTTTCATGATATCTATAAGATAACATTATATCCCATTCACCTGCACTGTCTCGACTTTGACCACTGGGTGGTAGTAATGCGCTCAGCGTCTACACTGCCGGAAGTCTATATGAAGGAGAAGAAGAATCTGGTTAGGAACTGGGCATGCGTGGTGTTTTCTCACAACACTGGAAGATTCAGCAGACAAGGCAAGCCTCTTCGCCGTCTCATCTTTATTTATCAGGTTGGTAATGTTTCTAAACCTCACCGTGAATGTTGTAGTTTGTTAAAGAGGACCTATTATACTACTTTTCTGGTCTTAATTTCTTGTTTTACACTGCTATAGAGCAACCTGACACGAATCACATCACAAAAAACTATGTAGATTTTCGGGAAGCTCTTTCTCTTATTTTGGCGATCCAGCACGTCCTGTCAACACTTGAGTTTGTGTGCTTCGGCAATCTCCGCTCCCTCCGCCTGTGCATCGGCCATCTCCGCTACTCCGCTACCTTCCTTCCGGAACACTTTCAGTGGCGGGAAGCGCGAGCATGGACCTATAAGGGCGCGAGGCAGACGCGAGGCAGACGCGAACAGGGAAGTGACAGCATTGCCATACATGGAAACGTCCGCGTGGTGACGTCCCAGGGTTACATGCGACGTCACAGGGTTACAAAGGGTTAGACCGCTCTGAAGACGTGACTTCTCGACTGGCTAGAATAGTGTTTAGTGCTAGGCACAGACACCCCAGACGGTCAGCAGGGAATACGTCGAAATGCATGTAAGTCATTATTTGATAATTTAGTATAGTTAAGCATGACTATGAATCATCATAACAACGTTTATAGGTCATAAAAGTCAAAAAGCATCATAGGTCCTCTTTAACGAATGTTGAGAGATCATTTTAGTTTAAGGTAATATAGTGAAATGAGCGGAGTTTGTCTTACTTTCACTAAAGTGTAGCTGCAAAGAAACAAACATGGCGCCGACTCCCGCGTTTACTGTTTACTGTTACGGCACTTTATCAACTGCATTGTACCGTCTCTCTACTCGCCTTTGTTACCAGGTACTTTTCAGGAAGTCTTTTTCCATTACAAAATACAGCTTCCCTAAGGCCTTTGCACACCGGGCGCGATACGAATAAACGCAACGTAAAAGCGAATGTTTTGAAATGTGAATTTTGTCTCGTCCCACAACTCAGTTCGAAAAAATAAAAAACGCAAATTCGCGATGCGAAATGACGGTGCTGGTGTGGAAGCTTGTATTGACTCTGTATACGTTCGTTAATAAACGGATTAATCGCACGAATAAACCGCGCCCGGTGTGCAAAG
Organism: Ammodytes marinus; assembly: GCF_949987685.1. NCBI lineage: Eukaryota > Metazoa > Chordata > Actinopteri > Uranoscopiformes > Ammodytidae > Ammodytes > Ammodytes marinus. The sequence goes on along the minus strand of NC_137233.1, from coordinate 374,732 downwards.
GCCTTTACACACAGCAGTCTGTGGGCCATGCTCTTAACCAGAGGCGCTATTGCTATCTGTATGTTCTGGGGTTGACTTTTAGTTAATGTTGTTGCATATAGTTTTTAATAACAATGTTTTTTGTCCCTGAGTTCAAATCAAATGAAGATGTGTGCTTGCTGTGGCCATGGACACATTAACAGAGGCTTCAGAATAAGCATTCCAACCAACAGCTAAAGAATAAAAAATAACACTTCTCACATACACTTGATTGAACATGACTATTGAACTTTATTTAAGTATCATATAAAGTCGATTTAATGGGAAATATTTAGCCCCTTTTTTGGTGTGTTATTCATAAATTTTTAGAGAATAGCCATGAAGATTTGTGGCCTCATGTCTTGTTGCTTGTTTTGAATTTTGCACTTTACTTTTGAAGTTTTTCCTCCTTTTTCTTTTTTTGTTTTCAGTTTCTTTTAGATAGTATTTGTGTGATCCTTTGTTCAAGTGATTGTATACAAGTCTCGGTTTTTGGTCCCTCCCCCGACTATAACCATCTACCTTTGTCTTGAGGCGTGCCACACATCATCTCAGACCAGTCTATTGTCTTCCTCATTACCTTGTTTACATATCAAAACCAACTTGTTGGACAGGACTCACTCAAAACACAAATAGGCGACTAAACTAAACTAGAAAAACAACTCAAAATAAAAGTTTATGATTTGTAAAGTTATTGACACATAGTAGTCTCTATCCTTTAAGTAGGATTCAACCCAGTTTACTACAGTTCCAGAAAGTCCAACCTAGTTTGCAAGTTTGCCTAGTAATATATTGTGGTCAACTCAAGGACACAATGGTTGAGATAGTGGGCACTGTAGATGTAATAGCAACCATCACTAGTTTAACTACTAAAACTCTCCTGTCCGGTGCCAGGGATCCAACCTGAGACCCCATGGTTACTGGGAGGAACCAGAGACCTCATGGTTACTGGGAGGAACCAGAGACCTCTTGTAGGCCTTTCACACCAAAATGAACCAAGAGTCAGTTCCAGGCTGGTGTTGGGGTCAGTTCAAAACTGGTTACAGCCTTATCCCAGTTATGAACCGGTTGGTTTCACATCGACCGGAGACAGCCATGGAGCCGGCAAGAGAGCAACGTCATGACGTCACTGTAAACGTGTGTGTACGTCACCCGACGCCGCTGCTCTTGTGGCTAACGCTAAAGCTACCGCTAGCTTTAAGCACAACAACAGCGGCGAATACGTCTTATTTTTACACTTGTTGGCTCTCGCTTTGCTTTCTTAAGCAAACAGGACCCATACAGCGTATTCTCGCCGGTCAATTTGATCGCTACGTTCGGTAATTATGTTATGTTTACGTCTCGTAGTAGCAGTGTTTTTAAATATGGCGGGCATGAGGTTTGAGTTGCTCTGGTTGGTCAGGATAATCCCTCCCCCAGCCGTTCGCGCAAGCAGTTCTTATCAAACCCTGCTCAATCCTGGGGTATGAGTTCCCCCGGTTTTTACGGCCCGGAGCAGGCTCTCTGGCGGTGTGAAACCAAAACACTGGCTCTAACTCCGAACAAGCCCAGAACTAGCGCCGATTTTGCGGCGGTGTGAAAGGCCTATTGGTTACTAGGAAGAACCAGAGACCTCATGGTTACTGGGAGTAACCAGAGACCACATGGTTACTGGGAGGAACCAGAGACCTCATGGTTACTGGGAGGAGGAACCAGAGACCTCATTGTTACTGGGAGGAACCAGAGACCACATGGTTACTGGGAGGAACCAGAGACCTCATGGTTACTGGGAGGAGGAACCAGAGACCTCATGGTTACTGGGAGGAACCAGAGACCACATGGTTACTGGGAGGAACCAGAGACCTCATGGTTACTGGGAGGAGGAACCAGAGACCTCATGTTTACCAGTTTAATTACAATTCTTTATTGGAAAATTTCCATTACAAGATAAACACAGTTCCCATGATTCCTGCCTCTCTGTAGCTGGTCGCCATAACCAAAGCGTGTTTAAAACAAACTGAATGTTGACAAGAGGAGCAGGGTGCCAACGGGGGAGGGAAGTCAGAACAGAAGAGAATTGAAGTGTACAGTTCAGTTATAAGAGATCTACATACATACCAGGGGGACTGTAAAAGGAGATTAAATACATAGTTACAAATATGGGAGGCGTAAAACTTTAAATAAATATCTTAACCCTGGTGCGCCCTACGTTTCATACTTGACGGTTCGGGCTTTATAGGGTTAATTGAGGGAGGGTCTGTTAACGAAACTTTGTTTCCGTATTATAACATTTTAATATTAAAACATTCATGCTTTTTGCTGTGAACTGTGTTTGACTCACAATATACAACTTGCTCAATTTTCACAAGAGAAGTCAGTACAGAATGGCCTTGGGGAGAGAAGAGACTCCCACATTCTTTCAGACATTGTATGAAGAATAACATCTGCTTGATAAGGTTCCGGGAATATCAGCATAATTAAAAGTCATCCTCCTATTGCCAGGTAGTAACCTTACACACAAACCTAGTGTGTTCGCATACACATTTTTCATGCATAAAGCCTTGTACTATTGTTCATTTCGTTGTCTCAATCATGTATGCCACTTGCAAATGATTGATTCCCTTGCTGCTGTTGTAAGTAAAAAACAACCTGCTTTGAAAATGCCTGACTCAGATCTCTTTATTTAAAATACTTGGGTTTTTGATAAAATCATTTCTTTAACAGGGTCATAGTTACCCTTTTAAACATAAACGTTTTGTACAGTTTATACTAGGGGTGTACACGTGTAACCGGTTAGTAAATCATAACTGTTTAGGAAAAATCAATAAACAAAACCCTTTTTTTTTTTAAAGTCTGGAAAATTACTTAATTTATTTCCAGGAGTGGGGTCGACATGTGCTACTGCAGGCTACTAAAACAGATAACACAACACATTATTGTGTTTGGTTACAATATTTATTCATTGAACTATTTAAGTGCTCCACCTTAAGTTTCACTTTTGTTTTCATCTCCGTCTCAAACAGCTGGTCCAATCAGCTGTTCGGCTTGCTAGCCTAACGGCCAGACAGCGGCAGTCAGTCTAATGACAGATAATCGCTAGGCTAGTTATGATACCTTAGAAGTCAAAAAGCAAAATTATGAAATATAGGCCTCTCTGCCTCTCTCTGTCTGCCTGACTTTCTCACTGCACACTGTCACTCCAACAGCATCGGCAAAAAAATTACGTCGACACCCCCCCATATTAAACGGTTAAACGTGTACAGCCATGTAACCGTTTAGACATTTTTGTAACCGTTCACACCCCTAGTTTATACTTAAAGAATGTTTATAATTGGCACTGTGGAAGATTCAGAAAACCCAATCCACATCTCCCATTCTCACCTGTCTTTCTTGCATTTCAGGAAAGCCGTTTGTGTGTTCTGCATCCCGGTACCTGTCAAACGTCACCTGAAGAACTTGTGTGAGGCCTTCTTACTGGAGAGAGATGAGAAAGCTTCAGAGGATCTCTGCAGTCTGCACTCTGAGAAACTCAAACTCTTCTGTCTGGACCATCAGCAGCCAGTTTGTCTGATCTGCAGAGATTCATAGAAACACAGCGGCCACAGATTCAAACCCATCGCTGAAGCTGCACCAGAACACAAGAAGGAACTTTTAGCAACTCTGGAGCCCTTAAAGGAGAAGTTGAAGGTTTTTGAACAAGTTAAAGTAAAGTCTGATCAAACAACAGAACACATAAAGGTCCAGGCCCGACACACAGAGACGCAGATTAAGGATCAGTTTAAGAAGCTTCACCAGTATCTAGAAGATGAAGAGGAGGCCAGGATGGCTGCACTGAGGGAGGAAGAGGAGCAGAAGAGTCAGATGATGAAGGAGAAGATGGAGGCTCTGAGCAGAGAGATAGCAGCTCTTTCAGACACAGTCAGAGCCACAGAGGAGCAGCTGAGAGCTGAACATGTCTCATTCCTGCTCAAATACAAGGCTGCAGTGGACAGAGTCCAGCAGCGCCCCCTGCCAGATGATCCACAGCTGCTCTCAGGAGCTCTGATAGACGAGGCCAAACACCTGGGCAACCTGACCTTCCACATCTGGAACAAGATGAAGGACATGGTCTCCTACACTCCTGTAATTCTGGACCAAAATTCTGCTCATAAAGAACTCATCTTTAGTGAAGATCTGACCAGTGCGAAACCGGGAGAGGAACAGCAGCTTCCTGATAATCCAGAGAGAATTCATAATGACTTGTGTGTCCTGGGCTCTGAGGGCTTTAACTCAGGGACTCACAGCTGGGATTTCTATGTTGGAGACATTACATGTTGGATACTGGGTGTGGTAAAAGAGTCTTTCCAGAGGAAGGGAAGCGTACTGCCTACGTTTCCGGGAATAGGGTTCATTAGAGGTAAATACTCAGCAGCGTCACCACCAAGTTGAAACACTCTTCTCTCATTGAAGAAGAAGCTCCAGAGGATCAGAGTGAATCTGGACTGGAACGGAGGAAAGCTGACGTTCTCTGATCTTGATACTGACACACGCATACACACCATCACACACACTTTCACTGAGAGGATGTTTCCGTGCTTTGCGACTCGTGGACTGAAGGTACTACCAGGGAAGGTCTGTGTGACAGTGGAACAGGTCTGAAGAGTCTTAAGTTTGAGGTGGTAATCAGGAGACAAAGTACAAAGTTATTCACTTATTTTAAAAGAATCTCTTCATGATATATATGTTGATATGAATGATTGATCAGGTTCACTTCTGTTTGCTACCCAGTTGGACTTTTTTTTTTTTTAAGATATTTTTTTGGCATTTTTATGTTTTTATTGATAGTGTAGAGACAAGAGTTAAAATGGGGCAGAGAGGGGAGTGACATGCAGGGAACGACCGCGGGCTGGAATCGAACCCGGGTCCGCTGCTGGCCGAGGCCCATGGGGGGGACGCCCTACCAACTGAGCTAAGGGCGCCCCCTTTCCCAGTTGGACTTTTAAGTAACTTTTGGGTCTAAGTTTGGTCAATACTGTGAGACAGTTACTGCATTTCCTTTTTAACCTTGACAATACTCATTATTTGTTATTCAGTAATCTATTTTAAACTAGAATAATTATTTACACTATGACAGATGTTTGATCGGTATGTGGCGCTGTGAGATCAATCTGTCTGTCTGCTGAATGTTGTAGGAAAACCTGTTTCTGTGTTGTGTGAAAGAGGAAAGTCCTGAGACAGTAAAACATGTTGTTCTACAATGTTTACACTTTAGAATTTAGACTTTATTGTCCCCAAGGGGAAATTCTTTTTCACGTCACATGTACATGTATGGGCTGCACGCCGACAGACAATAGACAGAAACAAAGTAAACATACATACAGGATATATAAACAGGGTGGGACTGGGGTGATTTATCTTGGCCTTTTGTTTAGTGCTGCTATGGCTGCAGGCACCAGGCTTTTGCCATAGCGAGCCCTCCGGCACAACAGGGACCTGTACCTGCGTCCGGGGGGCATGACAGTGAAGTGGCAGTTGAGTGGGTCTTGTCCTGTGCTATTGTGGATGCAATGCGTGAGATGGCCTGGAGATTCAGTTCTGACAGTGTGGGTGTGGGGAGCAGGGCCGCCGCTCCCTATACGCAGAGTACGCAGACTGCGTAGGGCACCAAGTTCCTGGGGGGGCACCCCAAAAAAAAAAAAAATTATAATTATATATATTTTTTTTTTTTTTTTTTTTTTAATTAAAAAGGAAAAAGAGATGGTCCGGGGGCCCCCCAAAATAGTTTTTTTTTTTTTTTAAAGTTCATGATAATCATTACATTACAAAAAATATATAAATTAATTATGAACAGGCCCATCGTTGTTTTTTCTTAATTGTGTAACCTATCCAGGGGTGGATTACTGCACAGGCACACCGGGCACAGGCTCAGGGGGGCCCTTAGCCAGAGATACTGATAGTAACTTTTCATGTTGCATAGTCAAAGAGCTCAGTCACTGATGTCAATAACAGGGTCCAAAAAGGAATAGCCTAAATATAAGTACTCATTAAAATGTAACAAGATAGAAATCATCATGGGCCCCTCAACTAGTAGGGGAGAATTACAAAAGCAAGTTAAAAACAACAGCATTAGTAGCTCTGTCTAAGGGGGTTGAAGGCCCCCTCACACATACACAAATAAACTTTATATGTGTGAATTCTAAATTGTTCATATCCACCCTTTATCTGTTGAAATGGGCCCCTCCATCATAGAACATGGGTCTGCAGACCAATCTACTGTTTTTACAGTTGCAGAGTAAAGAGTGTTACCTATTTAAGAAAAATCTGAAAAATAATGTTCCTTCTGCATCTCAGGATTTGATATCTCTCTAGTCTCTAAAATTCCCTCACAAAGTGCACCAGATTGATGCATTTTACTTTAAAAAGGTAAAAAAAATTCCACCCACCCCCCAACAAGGTACAGGGTCCCTCCAACAATACCCCAAGATCCTGTGGGAAACACTGACTTCCTTATTATGTTTTTGCCATTAATTGTATGTATCCGTGTAGAAAATTCAGTGTACCTGACTGGATAGGGACAAGTGGGGGGCCCTTTAAGAGTGTAAGCCCAGGGGCCCATTATCTCATAATCAGTCTATGATCCTATCACTCAATTCCTTTGCAAAGGCAGTTTTTTCACAAGTTAAGCTGTTCTTTCTGTTAGTAAATGCTGGCAAATGTGCCAAAAAGCAGTCGCAGAGATCTTGCAATGGCAAAAAAATTTCGCTCGCGCCCTGCGGACGCGAGCTTCTGGGTGTTTTTTTTTTTTGGGTGGGGGGGGGGGGGGGCATCACTGACAATTTCTGCTTAGGGCACCCAAAAGCATAGCAGCGCCCCTGGTGGGGAGACCGATTAAGTCATGTATTAGCTAAAATCAATATCCTCATTCATAAATATGTCCTCATTGGTGTAAAATCACCTCTGCCAATAATCTGAATTATCCTCCGGAGAATTACAAATATTACATTTTGTACACTGAGCAGGTAAGTCTTATGGAGGAATCCATGTTCGAAGCGTCATGGTTGGAATGTCATCAGGTGCATTGTTTAGAATTTAGAATTGTTCTTGTCCTTGAAGGCCACCGTAGCTTCTGTTATTATTCAAAAGGGGTGGGGTTACCCAGGAAGCGTTGCATTCTAGAACTTTCTTGATGTCATATTACACAGTGCCCCTTTAAAGAGATGATTACAAATAATTGACAAGATATTGCCAATTTGCATAGGACTATTAATTCAAACCTTCTGGGGAAAATACATTGCAAAGTAAAATAGCTTCAATGTCATTAGGCTAATCAACTGGCAAAGTTTCATGATATTTATCAGAAGTTTACTGGATTCACCTGCAGTTTCATGATGATATCTATAAGTTACATTTTACCCCATTCACCTGCAGTGTCTCTGCTTTGACCACTGGGTGGTAGTAATGCACTCAGCGTCTACACTGACGGAAGGAGTGTAGAAGAAGAAGAATTTGGTTAGGATCTGCGCATGCGCGGTATTCTCTCTAAAACACTGGAAGGTTCAGCAGACAACACAAGCCTCTTCACTGTCTCATCTTTATTTATCAGGTTGGTAATGTTTCTAAACCTCACTGTGATTGTTGTAGTTTGTTAATGAATGTTGAGAGATCGTTTTAGTTTAAGGTAATATAGTGAAATGAGTGGAGTTTGTCTTACTTTCACTAAAGTGTAGCTGCAAATAAACAAACATGGCGCCGTCTCCCACGTTTACTGTTTACTGTTATGGCTCTTTCCCACTACATTGTACCGTCTCTCTACTCTACTCGCCCCCTGGTATCAAATGTTGAGAGATTAGGCTCGTTGGAGTTCAGTTGCGGCTCGTCTGGAAAGTAGACAAGAATAGCCGAGTCCGAGTTGGCTCGATTTGCATGTACCGTCGGAAGTAGCGTCTCTGTTGCGTATGAAGTTTGTTTTCTGGTACATTAGAAACACATATATTCATTGAGGGGCTACACATAGGCTACTACAGCCGATTAGAAGCAGAACACAAAACAAAGAGGAGTAAACACTTCAAAAGCGAGGGACATTTTCAAAACAACAACAAACGAGATATATCCCCATTACCCACACATCTTTATCTTTCTTGTTATTTTACTACAAAAGCAAAACAATGATTTACAATCCAAATAAAAGAGGTTTAGTATTTCTCCCTTCGCATAACGAATATGGTAGGCCTAAAGAAAGTAGGTTAAATATCTCTTTGAGTGCTTATCTGCTGGCCCTCACTTCGCCTTGGTAGCTAGTTGTCAGGATTAGCATGCTAACTCTGTCATCTTGACCTCGACTGCATTCCTTTCAGGTTCATTGGTGTGGTGGTGTTACCATAAGTGCCCAGATGGCTTGCTCTGCGCTCAACTGTAACAACCGATGGTTCAAGAAATCTGGTCGCCAGTTTTTTCGGTGAGTTACACTGTATTTACAACTATTTTGTATGTAACTTACAACCATAAACTGTATGATATAGAACACATTAAAAGGTGTCCTGAGTGTCACAATGTGTTAGCTCTGTTAGCCAGCTAATTAAATAGATACTTGCACCATGATGTGCTATATAGCCTATTGTAAATGCTAATCTGGAGCACCGGACAGGAGGGTGTTAGTAGTAAAACTAGTGGTGGCTGCTACAGTGCCCACCATCTCTACCATTGTGTCCTTGAGCAAGACACTTAACCCCAAACTGCTCCAGGGGCGCTGTGCTATGGCTGACCCTGTGTGAGGACCCCCTCTGGAGTGTGTCTGTCTGTCTGTCTGTCTGTCTGTACTATGGCTGACCCTGTGTGAGGACCCCCTCTGGAGTGTAGGGAACTTGAGAGGGGAGATGAGAAAATACAAATTTCATGCAACCATTGACTAATAAAGTAACGTAACTTAAATATTTGTCCCTCAAAAGTTTTCCCCTAGGTGATCGTGACCGGCTGGACAAATGGATGACCAACATGGAGAGACAGAACTGGACTCCCAAAGCAGGAGATCGTCTGTGCAGTGACCATTTCCAGCCTCACATGCTCACCACTGACCTGAGGGTAAGGAACCATTTTGTTTTTTACCCTACAAAGACTGGGAGGGAACATACAGTTGAGCACAGGATTATTCGCCCAGCCCCTCCCCCCCATCTATGATTTTTTTTTAAAGTATTTTCCAAGTGCTGTTAAACAGAGCACGGAATTTTTAACACAGCTTTTATTATTTTACTTCGCACACAGACACAAACATATTTCACAAAAACTACCATACTTCTAATATGTTTGTCCTCAACTGTATTCCTTTATATGTAGAGTGAAGTAGTATTAAAGACCTACTTCACTGGTTAAAATATGAAGGTGTATTGAACTCCTATGAGATCCTATGTAGTATAAATGTGCAAACATTTTAGAAATCGGTTCATCCTAGTCTGAGAAAAGGCAGAAAGAGTGTTTTATGGTCACTGTCTAACCCTACATTTTCCCATGCGTGACATCACACATGGGAAAATTGCTCACTTACTGACTCACTGAATCACTTACTTCTCCTTTAAATACACATTTTAATAACAAAACTAATGAACGATTAACTTTTTACATTAACATTTTAAAATGAAAAAGGGAACTTTTTATTGAATGCAACCTTTAATGTTCCTTTGTTAAAAACCTAAAACTTAACACTGCTATGTTTGAATGTTTTGTTAGGGACGGACCTGCCTGAAGGACACTGCTGTGCCCACAGTCTTCCTCAGAGTCCATGAAGAAACACTTGAACCAGCCACTTCTCATCCAGATGTCCAGCCTGACGATGCTGCTCTGACGGTGGCTGTGTGTGTGAATGTAGACACAGATATCACCATTCAGTCAGAGGATGTTGATGACATACAGACAGCATCCGACCACTGTTATTCATCAACAAAACAAAAAAAAGCTAGCGGCATCAGGAGCGACTACGTTGATCACGACTACATTGTCTCTGACTCGCCAACATCACTCAAAAGAAAGTGTAGCGCCCTCCATGAGAAGCTCTGTGCTGCACGCAAAAAGCTGAAGTTTAGAACCGCTCAGGGAAGGAAGTGGAGATGTGCAGCTTCCTCTTTGAAAGACACAGTGAAAACACTGGAGGAACAGCTTCACTTTGCAAATGAGAGTCCCTCTATTCTGAAGGACTTTGGAGAGGTTCCTCGGGAAATCTTTCAGATAATCATAAAGAAGAAGAGGGCCGTGTTCTCTGAGAACTTGAAGCAGTTTGCTTCTAAACTGCACGGCTACTCTCCAAAGGCCTACGACTACGTCAGAGGACATTTCCAGCTGGCTTTGCCTCATTCTCAGACCATAAGAAAACAACACAACAACAAAATAAACTTGGGGGATGACGAGAGCTGCCAGAGAAGCCAGCCAGCATTTCCTGGACTGGACTGTGTGACCGCAGAGTGAGACAAGAGAATATCGTTATCTTGGCAATAAAACCTCTTTGGTAGACGTCATGAGTATTGTCCAATAAGGGATAAGATCAGCAACCTTTAAGCATCACTGCTGCCGCTGTGTATGTCAAGACTTCAGAATTTGCATCAAAGCTTTTTTGATAATAAAAATGAGAGGCTTTAATTAAAACACTGTCTAAGCTGTGGCATCAATAGAATATACTTGTGTTGTCTGTCTGTTGTAACTTACTAACGGGGGGAGGCGTTATAGTCCCGTTAAGGCTCATTTATGCTCTACGTTAGATACGCATACGGATACGGACGGAGCCTTCTGTCCGTACTCTGCGTACATTACGTCCGTATTTCTGCACGTATCCTGCTAGCTTGCGGATGCGTACCACACGGACAGAACGGAGCATTACTACCGGAGATCACGGGGGCGCATAGCCAACAGTTCACTTTCACTTACTGTACATTGGTTTACAAACACAAACGAAAGACATAATACTTTAGAAAATGTCTTAACTTTTGAGGAGAGGTTTGTGTGAGTTGGTACGAAATTACATACACGGCCGGGGCACAGAGACAGACAACTACAACAGAGCAGCATGAGCGGGGATCGCACGGGGAAGAATGTCAGCTAGACAGCAGGCTGACGGCAGCAATAGAGAAGTGCCGGAGGTCCGTGCGAGACTAGTTTGTTTGACATGTCATGATTAATGTCCTCAGACCCCCGCTGTCTATAATATAGCCTCCAGTTTAGCCTCTTCCATCGCTACGGTAGTAGGCCTATATCGCTAAAGCTGTTCCATGGACCTATTATAAAATATTTATTCCAGTTAATTCACTCTTTGACTCTTCTTCTTATTTGAGTAACTTTTTACTCTGAGCGGCGATGCTGCCCACTAATGGTTGATTTGATTAATGTCCATTCCAACATAAAGGACGCATGGAAGTATGAGGGCAGTGACGGATATAACGTTGTAAACGTACGTCTCTATTTACGCACGGAATTGGAGCATAAATGAGCCTTTAGTTACACAGTCAGTTTGGGGACATGGCTCTGTGTACTCAGGCTCGAAGCCGTTCCCCTACACAACGTTAAAGGAATACTTCACCCATACGGAACCTGCATTCTATCATTATAAAATCACTATTATAATATTATGAATGAGGTTATTTTCCTTCAGTCTTCCCTCAGTCTTCCCTTGGCCCGGCTGTCCTGTTAATCCTAACCCTACATCACACATGGTAAAATGAAGGGTTAGACAGTGAAACCATTTCTGCCTTTTCTCAGGCTAGAATGAACAGATTTCTAAAACTGTTGCACATGTGTACTACATAGGATGCTATCTCAGAGTTTAATACACCTTCATATTCCCACCGGTGAAGTAGGATCTCCCTGACTATCATTGTAGCCGTCAAACCACAGTCACTCACTCACACTGACGAGTTCTCCGGCTGATCGCCACCATCACAGCGTTCTACTCGCTGCTTTGCTCAGGCGGAGGCTTTGTGTGAAGGTGATTTAACATCACTGTCGTAGACGAATGTTATATCTTTAGGCTGCATATTCAGCACTGCACTGTTGACCCACACCGGATATTTAAATGCTCATTGCAGGAATGAAGCGTCTGCAGCGCGCTCACGACCACATGTGAACTTGCATCACGAACGTCCATGACCCGTGTCCCCAAACAATCAGATAAAGTAAAAACCCCGATTTACCGATTTCTATTTTTAGTAGAGAAGAATCTGTCGTTTGGTCGACACATTGTTCACATAGTCTGCTGTTAATTCACATTGTGGTTTATGCACTTTGTCTTTATTTGCTTATTAACTTAAACGCTGAACATTTGTTTTCATTTATAATTCATAATTAGGGTTGCAAAATTCCGGGAATTTTCAAAGTTGGAAACTTTCCATGGGAATTAACGGGAATTTATGGGAATTAACGGGAATTTTGGGAATTAACGGGAATAAACGGGAATTTACCAAATTTAAAGCCACCCAAATGCAATAAATTCTCCTAACTATGTTATTTCAGTCCAGGCAAACGTTCTAGACTGTAAAAAGCTGTTTTTTCAACTAAGTTTTAATATATTTATGAACATTTAATTTCAAATCAGATTTTTTTTAAAGTTTATTGAGACACCCAACTTGATATCATATATTGATTTGACTATACCAGGTTTACAGAGGCTTAAACTGTGATTTTACATATAGTTGGGGACAATATATTTTAGCATAATCTTGACTAAAACAACCAGATTTTATGCAAGTACACTTGGCAAATTGCACTTAGCACACATCCTACTGCAGGGGTAGGGGAGAACGGGGTAATATGTCACACGGGTTGGTTTTCACAATCGTTATATCTTGGAACCAGAAGGCGCTGTCTGTGAAATTTTGGTATGTAAATATCCAGAATTGGGATCATAATCTTCCTTGGAGTTAGACTGCTGAATTTGAGGTGAGAGGACTGTTTGTGTCAAATTGAAAATATTTAGCTCCTCAGTATTTTTCTTCTAGGCTTTTACACAATGGGTTTATAACAAAACACTTGTTACCCATAAAAAGTGTGAAGGGTAAACTATAGTTTAGATTGTGGTTAGCAAGCTAATTGGTTGTCAGATGGTTGTTGGCCTTGATGCTAGCAAGAAATTCAAGTTGGGGTTGGTCGTCACATTTTTGGGGGGTTGGTTGTCACATGTTATCCAAAGGCTGCAGCCAGAAAAGGAACCCAATAATGAAAGAAGTTGTCAACCTGTATCCTCACTGGCACCCCAGAGAAGGAAAGAATAGAGCAGGAAAAGGCAGCTAGCATGCAAAAGAAAAAAGGGCAACAAAAAAAAACAGTGCATCCCAAACTAGACCAGCTGCCAAGGCTACAGTAAGTTATGTAGGCCTATTTGTCAACTTGACAATGCAATTAAACTTTCAAATTTAGTTCTACTTTCCTTCTTTTTAAGATTATTCCCATTAAGATGACATTATGAAAAACAACCCCATAGTGTGTGACAACTGACCCCTTGATGGGGTTGGTTGTCACAATGTGTAAGGGTGTCTTTGATGATTAATTTCTTCTTTATTACAATAAGATAGAAAAAGTTAGGGGTACACATTTCAAGCCAACACCTTAAGCTTCAATTTAATGTAGGAATGACTATTGAAAGATCTTTTACGTGATGAGCAATTCTCACTAGAGTAAAAAGTGTGCCTACTTACCCCGTTCTCCCCTACTGAGGCCATGCCCCCTACATGCTCTGTGCATTCCTCCATCACATGGGGGGCATTTGACTTTATTTATTGAATGGTTGGGTTCAGACAGATGAGTAATATTTAACTCAACATTCATCTTTTTGTTGTTCAGTGAAATTATTGATTGTTCATAAAATAATCAAAACTTGATCAGTTCTTCTTACAAATAAATCTGTTCAAATGTAATGTTTTTTTAATTGTATTATTTTGCATGGATGTCTGCCTATGACCAAACATAGTGTTTAAATGTTTAGATTTATGTTTGGATGTGAAAAAAAAAATTAAATTACCGACATTTAGTTAATTCCTATAATTTCCAATTTTGAATATTCCCAAAATTCCCGAGCGAAAGTTCCCGTGGAAAGTTTCCGGAAACTTTCCGGTAATTTACCGGAAACTTTCCACCCCTTTGCAACCCTATTCATAATTGAATTAATCAATACAGAGAATGACCCGCCAGAAAATACTTCAAATATCATCTTTCATCTCTTCATATATCCTGTTGTTTGTATTGTGATTATTAAAGTCTGCTTACCTCTGCAGTTATTCCTGATATGTGGGCCAGTCGGTTATGTAACTGATGCCATGAATTATGTGAGGTGAATTTTGTCATGTGCAGAGGACAATAGTGCTGCTAATAAATGTGTCTTTTTTGCCAGAAAGAAATGTTATCTGATCTTTTTTCTCCTTATTACAGTCTCCCATGTCACCATTCTTTTTGTATTTTGGAACGATTTAACCAAACAGCAATCCTCCGCTTTAGAGTGTAGTAAAGTAAAAAGAAAAAGTTTGTTATTTGAAACGAAGCAGGGTTTGTTCGATCTGTGAAGTCACTGAAGCTGCAGATACATGGATAGTCCAGCAGGGGGCACGGTTGAGCTTTTATATTTTAAGATTTTAAAGTGTCAGTTTGTGTGTGTGTGTGTGTGTGTGTGACTGAGTGTGTTTGTTTGTGTAACTTTGTGTATTTCCATGCAAGCCGTTTTTAGTCTTTATTTAGTTTTATCATTCTTTGCCTTTTGATCTAAGTTTGTGAAAATATTTCGATGCCATCAACGTTTTAATTGCTATTTATTTGTTACTGGATCGTTTTATATTTTTACAAACATTTTAGCCTTTTTTACTTTTACGCTTATCCTAAATACATTTGTCCAGTGCTTTGGTCGACTCTGGTTGTTTTCAAACGTGCTGTATGAATAAATTAGATTTTCTTTTTCACTGCACAAAAATAAAATGGTAAATTGACTCCACTTACATAGCACATTTCACTGGTTTTTCACAGACTAAAAGCGCTTTACATTGTTGTGTACACATTCTCCCATTCACACACACTTGGACATGTGGCGGGGAGACGGGGGATCAAACCACCGACCCTGTAACCCAGTGGACGACCACCCTACCTGCTTTGCTACAGTTGCCCCAAAATAATAAATTACAATCATGATGTGTGTGCTATTGTTGCATTGAGGAAACCGACACACTTATCTCTGCAGAGGATTTCATAACCAATATAAAACTTACAATCGAGACATTGACACTGCTAGTAAGAAACTAACATACGTCTACAGAAGCTAGGCCCTGTTCTGTAAACACAGAATGAGTGATAGTCAGTCGGGCTGAACTCAAAAATCATTTTCAAACTTCTGTTTCTTTTCCAATGTTGTTTATTTTCCCACCTTTTCCTGACAGGTACACAGAGTTCTGCTGTTTGTACCTGACCAGGCGTATTAATCACACATGCTCACGCACGCACACACACACACTCTCACACACACACACACAGTTGCACGCACACACACGTAACGCCACTATTCCAGACCTATTAATCTCTGGAGAACAATGATTGTTTCATTTGAAATGTAAGGATTTCTGCCTGAGCGTTTCAGAAGGAGTTGAGAGGAAGATTGGTGCCGTAGAGCTGGACACTGTAAATGACTTGTCATCAGTTTCCTCCCAATGAAGGTTGAACTGTTTGTGACGGATGACTCACTCCCTGCATTCCAGTCCCCATACTTCCCTACTATTTAGTATGCCAGAAAAATATTTAGTATGTCACAATACATGCACGTCAATTGTAGTATGCTGAAAATACATAAATGCCACACTAACTCCAATAGCATTATGGAGTATTTGTCTTTATTCTTGACACAATGAAAAAAAAACTTCCTGATCTGATTTTTTTTTTCTCTCCTGTGGCCCTATAACTCTTTAGTAAGTAGGAAAAAGAAAGAGTATGTGATTTGGAACGCAGGGTCAATTATGACTCACAGCACAGGAAACACCACAGACCGGCCAGTTCAAGGCTCAAGAAGTCAGGAGGAAAATATGGCAGAGCGGTTACAACATGCTGCTTGTGATGCCTCACACAACGAATAAAAACAACAACAGAAAAATACAAAAAACAGCTAATAAAATCAAGAGAAGAAAATTAAAAGAGCCCAACCCTCCCAGCCCCATAGACATGCACAGAGACATATGCAGATAGGTTGAGGTGCCCTAATGTGGGACATTTTTTGCAATTTCAATTTATGTACGATATTAACATATGAAGCCAATACATTTGACCCTTACATGATACCATTCTGAAATCCCCAAGATGTTGGCTAATTAAAAGAGAAGAAATAATTCAGATATCATACTCAGAGAAGTAATGGCACGTATATTAGTGGGCCATGTGCAAAATTGCTCAAGAAAATGTGTTTGCTCTAATCTATGACAGTCTGTATTATGCAGAAAAAAACAATATCCCCTTAATTAATTCAAGTCAAACTTATCTGCTCATTAACACTCACTCCCTTATCTTTATAATCAAAATTGTGAATTCATGTGATTTCAATCACAGGGAACCCCTGCTTGGATTTGACAACAATATTACCTTTTTACATGTGTCAGAAATAAGAGATAAATGCTAGACCTTAGGTGTCCCACATTAGGGCAACTCACCCTACATACACACACACACACACACACACACACACACACACACACACACACACACACACACACACACACACACACACACACACACACACACACACACATCCCTGTCAAACAACAGGCAGACCTTCAAGTTAAACACCGTTCTCTTACAACCTTCAAATTAATTACTGTTGTCAATTAATTTTTTTAATTAATGAACAGCGCAAAAACAATCCCAAAATGATTAATGAAGCAAGTCACTCATAAACCCAGCGGCCTTCACACTGGCATTACACAGAGGTTGCTAATTGACTTTTCTTTAATAAGGTGAAAGTAAAATAAATGTTTAAGGATGTATACCTGAATTATTAGTCAGGATAAAGACACAGAGACAATACGTTCTCAATCAATCAAAATATTTTTTTAAATACTTTATTTTTTGGATATTTTTTTTAAGGAACACAAACACACAACTGAAAGTGAACACAGAAACAAAAGACAAAATAAAATAAGAAAATAAACAACTAACAGCCTTATGAACTTAGCAAAGATGCATTGTTTGGGTTTTAATAACATTTTACTCAAGTTATTGATCCTGGAAGTTTGATTCTGTCCATAACTTTTTTGCAGTAATATAATGCAAAGTAACGCATTAACTAAAGATCTTACCATGACCCTTTCCTGCTGCTGAGTTATTTTTTAACTTATGTTTGTTCCCTTCAAAATAACGAAAAAGAACAAAAAAATAAAGTAATTTTTTAAAATCGTTTCACAAGAGAAAGGATTAGAAATAAACCCGGTTTAATTTGCACACAACAAATCACCATTGTTTTACATTTCAACATCAACCAAAAAAAAACACTTTATCTTGATTGTACTTTTTCTCTGGAATATAAAACACATTTCACATATTGTTTTTATAAAGTTTGAAAACCTTACTCTCTGAATTTTAGAATTTGAGCATGTAGAAGGGAACTGTATACTCGAACTGTCTCTCGAAAAAGAGATTATAATCTCAATGAGACGAACCAGGTTAAATTAGAGAAAAGAGGGTCCCATTCCCCTTTGCAACCAACACAAAGGAGTTAGGAAAAAAAACTGAAAAACTGGTTCCAGAGCCGCTCCAGTTTTGAGCTGGTCTGGACCTAAGAACAGTTTACATCAGGGGCCGGGGGATTATCCTGACCAACCAGAACCACTTAAACCTCATGTCCGCCATATTAAAAAACGCCGCTACTATGAGACTCAAACATAACTTTTCAAAATGGAACTGAGAAAATACTCCTGATGGGTCGTATTTGGTTAACCATACCATGCCATGAGGTAAAACCGACCAGATTCAAGTTGGGGTCCACGCCAGGTGTCTTTAGTATAGGAGTTTTGCAGCTGATTTGAAAAATTAGAATTGGAATAATTTGAAAATCAAACATTGGCACCGGCTCTGACTTACTTTGTTAGACTACGCAAAAGCCCCTCGTATCTGGTACACATTTCTTTGGTCCCTACTCCGTCGAGGTTCCTAAAAAGCAGTTATCAGAGACTAAACTTGATTGGTCAGAGCATCTACATCGGACGGAGTCCTAACCTAAACAATTTACAGCAACGCTACTGTAGCGCTCGCTGTGTTTGAGTTAAACCGTTAATCCAGTTTTGGTTTAATCCCTGCGTTCCAATCCCCATTGTTTCTGCTATTTAGTTTGGTAGAAAAAAAATTGAGGATGTCAGATGCTATGGTCAGATTTAGTATGCTTAAATATACCCTGATGTCTACTACATCCTGCCGAGATTAGTGTTGTAAACAGCATGCTATTTAGGCACTTTTGACCCACAATCCAGCTTGCACCGGAAGTGACGTCACATCGGGGATGAGATGGATATAAAAGCGAGGGAAGATCAAGGCTCAATGTTATGATGAAATTAAAAGTATGTCCCAATGTATGCCTACTGCATGCTATCATTTTTTTATGGTCAAAAGTAGTATGTAGAATAGAAAAAAGGAGTATGTGGATTGGAACAGAGGGTTACTTTCTAAAATGGCATCAACCCCACCACCTTGAAGAGGTGCAGCCTTTCATCACCTTGGTGCCTGAAAAGAAAACCCAGCGCAGGCCAGAAGTGGCAAAATGAAAAGTCTACCAGTAACTCTCCTAAGAGACAGCTGTGCACATAAGCATGTTAGTTAACTTTACATGTTGAAAAACCATGGCCTGTCAAATGTGGAGGCGCTACTATCGTCGATGGAAAACGACCTCCAGTAAAGAACCCAATACAAAAGTAGAGTAGGTTAGATGCATTTGAAAAAAGTCTACATTAAATGTAATACGTAGTCATCATATTCATCCCTAACGGCTCTGTTCCACTGTCACACTGACCTTCTGTGGTAATATCTTCACTTGATCCCCAGTGAAAAAGAATGGAAACATCTTCTCAGTGAAAGTATGGTCGAAGGAGTGTATGTGTGTGTTTGTATCAGGATCAGAGAACGACAGTTTCCCACTCTCCCAGTCCAGAATCACCCTGATCTTCTGGATCTTCTCCATCACTTCTAGATCAATAGATGAATCTGATGGTGACTCTGTAGAGTATTGGTTATTTTCGGACTTTACTCCCCATAGTCCAGGATGTATGAAAGTCATGCTCTGATCAGACTCTGCTAACACACCGACGGTCCAGTCTAGAGTGTCTCCAACCAGGACATCCCAGCTGTGAGTCCCTGAGTTAAAGCCCTCAGAGCCCAGGACACACAAGTCATTATGAATTCTCTCTGGATTATCAGGAAGCTGCTGTTCCTCTCCCGGTTTCGCACTGGTCAGATCTTCACTAAAGATGAGTTCTTTATGAGCAGAATTTTGGTCCAGAATTACAGGAGTGTAGGAGACCATGTCCTTCATCTTGTTCCAGATGTTGAAGGTCAGGTTGCCCAGGTGTTTGGCCTCGTCTATCAGAGCTCCTGAGAACAGCTGTGGATCATCTGGCAGGGGGCGCTGCTGGACTCTGTCCACTGCAGCCTTGTAGTTGAGCAGGAATGAGACATGTTCAGCTTTCAGCTGCTCCTCTGTGGTTCTGACTGTGTCTGAAAGAGCTGCTATCTCTCTGCTCAGAGCCTCCATATTCTCCTTCATCATCTGACTCTTCTGCTCCTCTTCCTCCCTCAGTGCAGCCATCCTGGCCTCCTCTTCCTCTTCTAGAAACTGGTGAAGCTTCTTAAACTGATCCTGAATCTGCGTCTCTGTGCGTCGGGCCTGGACCTCAATGTGTTTTGCTGTTTTATCAGACTCCACTTCAACTTCTTCAAAGATCTTTATCTTCTCCTTTAAGGGCTCCAGAGATTCCTCAAGTTCCTTCTTGTGTTTTCGCGAAACTTCTGCGATGGGTCTGAATCTGTGGCCGCTGTGTTTCTCTGAATCTCTACAGATCAGACAAACTGGCTGCTGATGGTCCAGACAGAAGAGTTTGAGTTTCTCAGAGTGCAGACTGCAGAGAGCCTCTGAAGCTTTCTGATCTCTCTCCAGTAAGAAGGCCTCACATAGGTTCTTCAAAGCTAAGTTATAAGGCGGTAGGTTCTTTGAAGACACTGCCTTACAAACTGGACACTGACGTTCTGACTTCCCTCTCCACCATTCGAAAATACATTCTAGACAGAGGCTGTGGCTGCAAGACAGAAGAACTGGATTTCTAAAGATGTCTCTACAGATCGGACAGCAGAGATCATCATCAGATCTGGAAGCCATTTTGTCTCAGAGAGCAGCTGAAACAGACAGAAGAGTTAGGCATGGCTCCCCTTCCTCCTGTATTCACTTCTCTGAGATTGAATGATTATTTCTATCCAAACTCACCTTTGGTGTGTGGCGTCTCAACAGGTGAAGCTTCACAGGTACCGGGATGCAGAACCCACAAACAGTTATCCTGAAATACAAGAAACATTGTCTATGTTCATAAGGGCTCTAGATTGCCACCGTTTTTGAGAGCGTGCCAGTACATTTTTTATCTTGTGGCACTGGTACCAGTGCATGATCATTGCAGTTTTGGTAAGGTAACACATTAAACAGAATGCTCTACTGCACCCTAACGTTCTGTGGACTGTCCACTGGTAAATGTGCGACATCACCTACTAGCACTACACGTGCGTCTCTGAGCATCAACATGAAAAGATCGATATTCGGATTATTACAAAAAAAGAAGGAGGAGGCTGGCGAAGTCTGCATAGCGATACTGTTTAGGATCTCTTATGCATCAGTGTTGAGGCCTGTGATGCCAGGCAGCATGGTAAGCTGTGCTTCTCTTAGACAAAGAGAGCTAGAAGGCCAAACGTTAAGAGCTGGCCCCTCTGAGTTGATTGGCAGGGGAAATAATGTTGTTGTTTAGTTAATTGAAGTAAAGTTCTTATTTGTATTTATTATTTATTGTTGGTGTAATTGAACGTGACCTACTTTGTTAAGTACTAATTATAGAGAAAGTTAATATGCATATTCACATATTGTGCAAATATAAAATGTTTGTGTCACCGTCTTTAAATTACTGCAAAACTGGGATATGAAAGCTATTCACCAGCATGCAAGGTTAATGATTTAATACAATATTGTTCCCCCCGCAAAATAAAATCGGGGCCATCAAATTGTGCGCTAACCCTAACTCACCAGTTCTACAAGTAAAAAAGGAATAGCAAGAGCAAGGAATTTTCAACATAGCATTTCTACACATACATAGGGGAGAACGGGGTAATCTGAGGCACTTTTTACATGTTGTAAAAAGCGAGCTACAATGATTTATCACTCAAATTCACACATTTCCCATTAATTCAGGATGTTTCCTAGAAATGGGCATTAGTAGAATTTTTTCAAGACAAAGGGCAGTGAAAATATGATTGTTTAAAAAAAAGTTGTCATATGTCTCACTTTACCCCAGCTCAGGGGTGTGAAGGTTTACAAAAATGTCTAACCTTGTACACGAAGGAATTTTTTTCGTGTACACGGTTAACCGTGACGTCATTGTCCTCGTGCACCCGCCGGGTCTTGTAGGCGCGCGCACACACACATACGCGTTTGTTCGCCTGTAAACACACAGTTGACATGGACTACGCTCGTTTACACACCTCTTATAATAGGTCCATGGCACAAACACACACACACACTCGCCTGTCATGTGCGCCGTCATTATCGTCCTTCATTAATTTCCTGATTAATATAGTGTGATGCCCACTAATGTGTGCCCACATTTGTGTATATTAAGTTTTTATATACTGCACAAGTTAAGTTAAGTCAAGTCAAGTCAAGTCAAGTCAAGTCAAGTCAAGTCAAGTCAAGTCAAGTCAAGTCAAGTCAAGTCAAGTCAAGTTAGTTGTACACGAGGCACATTGAAATTTGTCTTTTCGCATATCCCCTCTCAAGTTACCACACTTCGGAGGGGGTCAGAGCACAGGGTCAGCCGCAGTACAGCGCCCCTGGAGCAGTTTTTGGGGTTAAGTGTCTTGCTCAAGGACACAATGGTAGAGATGGTGGGCACCGTAGACACAATACCAGCCTCTGCTAGTTTTACAACTAACACCCTCCTGTCCGGTGCCGGGGATCGAAACAGCGACCTCATTGTTACTGGTCGGCCACCTTACCTCTAGGCCATCCTACCACCCTTATATTATTAAAACACTTTATTTTCAACAAAAACGATCTTATTTTGTATGAGCAATATCTTTTATAGTTTTAAATTTTTACAATGCAATTGCATTATCCCGCCAGTAGGAGGCACAGTGATAGTGAGCTCCTCATAACTAATGAGGATTTGAGAAGACAAGCCACGTTTCCCGTGTCAGCATTATTTTCTCGTGTTTCAGGTGGGTTAAGTGTTTAAAAGGTTTATTGATTGCAGTGTTAATTTTGGCAGCATATTCTGATTTAGTCTTAGTCTTATGAATATCACACCATTTAGTCTTAGTCATATTCTAGTCATCTAAAATATTTTAGTCTTAGTCTAGTCTTAGTCGACTAAATATAAGCAGAATATAGTTGACTAAATCTTTCTTCATTGAATGGTA
This sequence comes from Ammodytes marinus, assembly GCF_949987685.1. NCBI lineage: Eukaryota > Metazoa > Chordata > Actinopteri > Uranoscopiformes > Ammodytidae > Ammodytes > Ammodytes marinus. The sequence continues at coordinate 352,109 of NC_137233.1, read as the reverse complement.
TTAAGGTTTGAATATGCAATACGGACAGATTTAATGGTTGTAATACAAAACATGTATTCTATTCTATCCTAATAATCTCACATAAAATCAGTGTACCTGACTGGATGGAGGGAGGGGGGGTTTTAAGAGCCTGTGCCCGGGGGCCCATTATCTCATGATCTGTCTATGAACCAACTGGATTCCACAATCTTTTTGCGGGGAGCATGCACAAGCATTATTTATAAAAATAAAAAATAAAAAAATAATAATAATAAGTGGGGGGCCCCACACTAGGTCTTGAAACGGGCCCCGAGATCGCCAGCTGCTGCGGGCAGCAGCAGCACGCAGTTAAGGCGCTGACAAAAGTGAGCAACTGCGCTTTCCTTTAAGCAACACTGCTGCCGCTGTGTGTGTTCGGACTTCTATTGCATCAAAGCCTTTTTGATAATAAAATAAGAGGTTTTAATTGAACGCTGTCCATGCGTCGGAGTTGAGAGAATTACCTTCTCTTTTATTTTTTTTCTATAATTTTTTTGAATCCCTTTTATTCCATTTCCTCGTATCTATTCTAGACTTGATGCATTTTAATCTTGATGTATTAGATGCCCCTGTGAACAGTGACGGGCCGTCAGGGCCAGCAAAGCCTTCTCTGCTGGCCTAAAGACTTTCAGAAAAACGAAATTATATAATATTAATAAATTATTATATTTTGTATTCAATATATAATTTATACATTTTAATATATAAAATATTTTAATCAATTCTATCTATTTTAAAGAGTTTGTTCACGTTCAATTGAATTTAATTGTTTTTCCTTCGGCTGAGCCTGCGCTGCCTCCAGGGTGCTAATATATATTAGAGCTCTTATCCAATCAGATTATTTCCCTGCGCTGTCTCCGGGTAAAAAAATATCTGGCCAAGGCCTTCAGAATTCCGAGAGAATCCCCTCTCTGTTGACCCTAATGGGGACGATGTTGTGATTGACATGTTCTTTAACCAATCAAATTTCGATTTTTCCGAGTTGGGCGTATCCTTTTACACGGCTAGGCCTTCTAGCTGGCCTTGTCGCAATCGGGAGGGAAAGTAGCCTACTTGAACTACCGCTAACTAGCCGACATTACTGTCCATGGATAGATATATTCTCTTCTATTTTTGATTAGATCTTTTAGATGAGACTTTGTCGAAATACACATTGGATTACAGGAGAAGGAGTGGATTTAATGGACAACTTACCGGGGAAGTTTTTTATTGAGAAAAGGACCTTTTAAGAAAAGCTGGACATTGTGAGGGAGGGTCGAACAACACCGCAGCTAGCCGCTCTGACCCAGCTGGATAGACGATCTGTGCAACACTTCCAATCAGGCAGCAACTTATGAAAGGTAGGCCTATAGTCGGCTCATTGCTAATTGTATTGCTGGATATGCCTGCTAGCCTACTTGCAACCGATCGCTGTCGTGTGTGGTGCTACGCTGGGTTTTCAAACCAGTGTTTACTAGGAGCGGTGACCACAGGACGTGCTGCCAGTGCCGTTCTGCTATTCATTCTCCATTATATGACCCGCTAGTAGTGCGCTGCTTCCCAGCCGAATTTTCCAGTTTAAAACGTATTAAAACATGCAAATAATGTTTGTTTTTCTTAGCTGCTGCGCTGTCCAGCGCTCTAAAAATAGGAACTAAATTGATAGACAGAAGATCTGACAGGTAGTTTTCATCCTGGCGCAGGGTCTGTGATTAAGCTGGGATCTGTGTGTGTTTGACATTTGCCTTGACCGGTAGTTGCTAGCAGGGGCGTCGTTAGCCCTGGGCGTCCGGGGCTTTAGCCCCGGATGTTTTATGAATAGCCCCGGATCAATTTCGGATCATTTTTTTTATTTATTTTTTTTTATTTTTTTTATTTTTTTATTTTTATTTTTTTATTATAGCCCCGCGATAACATTCGCTGATTATAAAGCAAACGTTTTTCCAAAGCAGTCATGTATGTTTTCGAACATTTAGATTAATTGCTCCAGTTTCTCCCCTGGCCATAGAACGGGCAGCATATCCACATTGCGTTGGCATAGATAGCAACCATCTCTAAGTGAGGAAAGCTGTGAAAGTTGTATGCTAATTTGCGGTGAAATACCATACTGTATCTGATGATGCTATAACAAACCAAGCCAGGTAAGGCAAGATAAGCTAGGACTGATGCTCTCTTTTTTAGCAACTGATTAAGTAAAAGACAAAAAAGCAGCATTTCATTTTCTATTCCAATGTACTTTTTGTCTCTTGGATGTTTATTAAAGACAAACTGTTCGATAAAGCTGCCAATATATATATTTTTTTAAACACGGTTTATCACAATAAGGGGAGAATAGTTGGCACAGCCTGTACCCTGTATATGTACACACCCACACCCAATGGTCTGCATCAGGGCTGGACTGGCCATCTGGCATACCGGGCAAATGCCCGAGGGGCCGGCAGCCTTTTGGGCCGGTGAGGTTAAAAAAAAAATAAAAAAAAAAATTGGACCCTCGGCTGTGTGACTCGGCCCGGCCCGGCCAAGTCACACAGCCGAGGTCCCTTCCCTCTCGGGAGTGCCATGGACATATACATGTGCGTGCAGGCTGTCAACTTCACCTGAAAGTTACCAGGCCATTACTCATTATGATTGGTTCTAGGCTAGGCCTGGCCCAATCACACACACAGCAGAGGGCCGCCCATTCAGAGGCTGCATTGAGTTGTATTATCACGCATTCAACTTGTACTCAGTAATTATGAGCATCTGACGATGGTCAGTTTTACGTTCAGGGCCGTCGGACTGCGGACAGGCTTGGGGGGGCCCAAGGCAGAGGGGGGCTGCACCCAAGAAAAAATAAATTATTTTTTTGATTTATATTAATTTTACTGGCTCAATATAGGCCCCTGATCTTTGAAGGCCCCGACATTTTTTATTTAGGGGCTATGAAGATCAGGGGCCTATATTGGGCCATTAAAAAATACAAACGAAGGGAAAAAATTCCCGAAGCTGACTGGATTTTTTAAACTTTCTTCTTTCTGCTTTTTGGTCATTCTGTGTCTTTGAATCATTCCAGAAAATAGTACTAAATAGCTTACATAGGAAACAGTTGATTTAGCCTTTGTTTTCTCCTCAAAGTGCACCAGATTGATGAATTTTACTTTAACATTTAAAAAAAAATCTTCCGGGGGAGCATTCCCCCGGACACCCCTAGAAGGTCCAGGGTCCACGACACAGTCTCCCAAATTCCTGTGAGAAACACTGTGTGTGTGCATGTTTATTAAGAGTCATTAGACCAGGGGTTGTGTTCAAGTACGCGTAATAATCTGGTCATTCATCAATAGAAACATTGTGTTGTTATCTGGCTCAGAGAAGGACCAGTCACTCATACGTTTTGGACTATAGACAAACAAAGCTTTTACATGTTTGTATTGTAAGACCGCCTCTCAGAGAGCCCATCAGGACTTTCTGTATAGGGGCCCAGAATTTGGTGCAACACCCCTTCCTCCGCATATCGTATAAACGGTGGGCTGCCATGGCCAAAAATGCCAGGGCCGATTTTTTGTCCCAGTCCAGCCCTGGTCTGCATCCAATCAGCAGGCATTTGAGGACTGACATTTTTATTTTAACTATTCTACTGCACCAGATTGATGGATTTAACTAACTGACGTGCAAAATTTTCTCCGGGGGGACAACCCCCCCGGACCCCCCTTAGTCAATGTTCGCCCCTGGGCTAAGCCCCCGATGTCTCATGATCCTAACAACGCCCCTGGTTGCTAGTGACGTGTATGTTTTGAATTTGTTCTTGATTATTTGCTCATGTCATGATTTAGACTACGTGGGGTCTTTTCGTGATGCAGCATCTTGTCAAGCTGTGTAGTGTGTAATATTAGTTGGCCTATGCTCTTGATGGTTGACAACATGTTTAGTGTCATTAGTGTAATGTCATTGTATTACACTCGTTAAAAGTTACTGTAACTGCTGCAATCGGGTGGTTAATCCAATGACAATAGCCATGACGTCATCATGAAGTTATTTATTTATTTATTAAGCGGTTTGATTTTCGGGATGATGGCTCTGAAGGCCTAGGTGTAAAAGGCACGGCCCGCCACTGCCTGTGAAGCACTTTGAATGGCCTTGTGTCTGATTTAAATAAACGTGCACTGCCTTGCCTTCTCACTAAATCTGAGGACTGAAACATTCTGGAAAGCTACTGGGGAAAATGGCCTGCGTCTGTCATAAAATCTGCAGTAAAATGACATGTAATTCCACCAGAGAAGTCTTTGTGTCAATGAATAGGCGACCAACTATTTGCTCCATTATAATTTTATAAACTTGATTGTTGTTTTCTGGGGGGAAGTAGTATATTAAAACAAATGCACTTTAGAAATGGGCGGTACAGCTCTGAGACTGTGCGGTAAGGCAAGCTGAGTCTCTGATAAGATAAATACTGTAGGCTACGTGTCCTGTTGAAAGCTTGAAATTAAGAAACAAGACCTTCACTATATTGTAATGGAAAACATCTTCTAGAAAAGTGCCTGATACCAAAGGCGAGTAGAGTAGAGAGACGGTACAATGTAGTGGGAAAAGAGCCTTAACAGTAAACAGTAAACGCGGGAGTCGGCGCCATGTTTGTTTCTCTGCAGCTACACTTTAGTGAAAGTAAGACAAACTCCGCTCATTTCACTATATTATCTTAAACTAAAACGATCTCTCAACATTCATTAACAAACTACAACAATCACGGTGAGGTTTAGAAACATTACCAACCTGATAAATAAAGATGAGACGGCGAAGAGGCTTGCGTTGTCTGCTGAATCTTCCAGTGTTGTGAGAAAACACCACGCATGCGCAGATCCTAACCAGATTCTTCTCCTTCATATAGACTTCCGGCAGTGTAGACGTTGCTGAGCGCATTACTACCACCCAGTGGTCAAAGCAGAGACACTGCAGGTGAATGGGGTATAATGTTATCTTATAGATATCATGAAACTTTGTTCAGTTGATTACTGACATTGGAGCTTTTCTTTTGGCTATTGTATTTTCCCCAGAATGTTACAAATAGGTAAATGCAAATGTGGCAATATCTAAGTAATTATGGGTAAATATGCATCTCTTCAAAAACCAAAAATCTAGATGTTTTTAACAACCTATTAGTGTCCAAAGTTTTTGGAGAAAAGATTTTGGATTTTTTATTCTATGACTGAAAAGTAACGTATAGGGCCTACAGGTCTTATTTACATGACATGAAAACATCTCATAAATCAGACAATGACCAACATAGGCTAGGCAAAGCAAGGCAAGTTTATTTATATAGCACCATTCAGACACAAGGCCATTCAAGGTGTTTTACAGGGGCAAGATTAAAATACATCAAATATAGAATACACATTAGAAAAAGGGATGAAAAATATGAATAGAAATAAACCACTTAAATAGAAGAAATAAACCATAAAAAGGGAAACAGAAAAGAATGAACAAATCCTTCAGAACAATGAGAATGATTATGGAATGTTTAGTTGATGTAAGTGCTGTAGATGTTGAGATTGTTGGTTCATGTCATTAGTTCTATATGCAACTGTACAAATTCAGACGGACAAAAGAATAGTATGCAAAGACACATACAGTACTTGAAATATTTTTCATACCTTGGAATAAATAATGTGGATAATAGGTGCTGCTGACTGTATTCATGTAATGCTAATATATTCTAAAATAGCAGCATTTTTCAAACTCCTAATGTGATGCCCACTAATGTGTGCCCACATTTGTGTATATTAAGTTTTTATGTACTGCACCATTTTATATTATTAAAACACTTTATTTTCTACAAAAACGATCTTATTTTGTATGAGCAATATCTTTTATAGTTTTAATATATTCAGTCAACTACATGTTATATTGTGTTGACTGCATTCATGTAACCTAACATTAATAATGTCATATGCACATTAACAATTACAGCAGCAGTCATCGGCAATGACATTCTTAAGTCCCAGGCTCCTCTCAACAATGTGATATAGAAGAAGAAGAAAACGTGAAGAGAGCAACACCTGAGACACAAATAAACCCAACAGTAGAGCAAGGACACAGTGCAGATTAAAGTGTAGAGTTAAGTTGCATCTTATAAGTAAATTGAGAATGCAAAATGAAATGAACTAAGTGTAGACTAAATAGAATACCGTGGGTGAAACCAGCAATAACAAATAACTAGTGAAATAGGATAATGTTCATGTAATAGATAGATAGATAGATAGATAGATAGATAGATAGATAGATAGATAGATAGATAGATAGATAGATAGATAGATAGATAGATAGATAGATAGATAGATAGATAGATAGATAGATAGATAGATAGATGGATAGATAGATAGATAGGTCCAGTGAGTCATCATTGTTTGCTGATGCCTTAATAACTCTGATAATAAAATGCATGTGAAATACAGATGTGTCTGTTGTATCCGTTCCACAGAAACAAAGCTGAAATGTATTTGATTTATTCAGTCCAGTATTTAATAAAATGCCAAAAACAGCTCAAAACTTTAAGCAGTATAAGAATCTGGAAATAACATGATATAATGCTAAATTCAAACATTCAAAAATACTTCAAGCTGAAAACAAAGAAACTATATTCATAAACAAGTTGCTCAAAGTGAATATGGTTTAGGATGGGTGACTCATTCTGCCCATTAAAGGATTATTTCACACCTTTAAAACATTTTCATGTCTTTCTTTAAATATTTCAACTAACAAAATGATTAAAATTTCTAATTATTCAACATCCTTCTTACATTAATACAGTTTAACTATTCACTCCCTATCATACTCCTTCAGCTGATTGATATCAACTATGCATCCTTAATAAATTCACGTCAGGAACGGCGCCTGTGCGCTTGCTTGTGCGCGTGTCATCTCTTTAGTATGCTGATGAGCTTTGGCACGGGGCCTTGGCACTAGTGAGAGTACACCCTCAAGCTAGCAATGCAGTTTAGCTCCAAGCCAATTAAAGGACTCTTTCAGTTTTTCAGATAGTTCATACTCCTAATAATACATAATTCATTTTCTAAATAAAACAGTTCATTAGAATAAACATATGCATTATTGAATACAACTTTAAATTGATTCAAAATAACAAAGAAAGAAAATGGTTTCAAACTATAAAAAGACAACTGCATGCAGTCGTTAAAACATTTCAAAAACTACATCACTATCATAACATTTGACAAGAAAGACCTCAACAAAATGTAAAATTATTATTCTGATGGGATCAGATTAACTCTTGGAAATGGGTTTACTGATGAATGAGGGTCTAAAACAGAATCTTTTTAATCCACATTGATAGGTGGAATTTCACATGAAAACAGGGCTCTGCATTTATTACATCATATATTCACACATCATATGCTGAAAAAAATGCTTCTCTTACCTACATGTTTTGATGTATAACAAACAGAAACAGTATATAATGGTTTGCTGATGCCTTAATAACTCTGATAATAACTGATAGTTTAAACACACTTGTGTTTCTTCAGGTTGGAGTTTGTGGTGAAGCTTTTCATACATTTGTCACAACAGTACGGTTTGTGTCCTGAGTGGATTCTCTCATGCACTGAGAGGTGAGACGTTGTGGAGAACCGTTTGTCACAGTGTTGACATTGGTACTCTTTGAGTCCAGTGTGGATTCTCTCATGCTGTGAGAGGTTGGATGATGAGGAGAACCGTTTGTCACAGTGTTGACATTGGTACTCTTTGAGTCCAGTGTGGATTCTCTCATGCTGTGAGAGGTTAGATGATGAGGAGAACCGTTTGTCACAGTGTTGACATTGGTACTCTTTGACTCCAGTGTGGATACGCTCATGATAATGGTATGAGTCGTAGGAACTGAAGACTTTCCCACATTCCTGACATGGGTAGATTTTTTCCTTTGTGTGAATGTTTCTGTGTTTATTGTAATGATCTAGCCGGGTGAATCTCTGGCCACAGTCCTCACAGCTGTACAGCTTCTCTCCAGTGTGAATACGTTGGTGGAGTTTGAGGTGTCCTGATTGAGCAAAGGTTTTCCCACAAAGGTCACAGCTGAACGGCTTCTCTCCGGTGTGAATACGTTGGTGGCCTTTGAGGTGTCCTGATCGAGCGAAGGTTTTCCCACAAAGGTCACAGCTGTACGACTTCTCTTCAGTGTGAATACGTTGGTGGACTTTGAGGTTTCCTGATTGAGCGAAGGTTTTCCCACAAAGGTCACAGCTGAACGGCTTCTCTCCGGTGTGAATACGTTGGTGGCCTTTGAGGGGTCCTGATCGAGCGAAGGTTTTGCCACATTGGTCACAGCTGTACGACTTCTCTCCAGTGTGGATACATTGGTGGAGTTTGAGGCTTCCTTTTGTAGTGAAGGTTGTCCCACATTGGTCACAGCTGTACGGCTTCTCTCCAGTGTGGATTCTCTGATGAGTCGTTAAGGCCGACCTCGATATGAACTCTTTTTTACACTGTTGACAGCGGTGAGGTTTAGGTTTCTTTGTTCCTTTTTGTTTCTGTAGCGACAGACAGAAATACAAAGACAGAGTATGAGTGAGGCAGAGATGTGCAGTCAGGGTCGGCAGTAGGGATGGGAATCGTTAGGATTTTACAACAAATGAAAAGAAGACAAGGACTTTAATACTCAAATACATTGGAGACACAGGTCACACACATTAGGGTGGGGCCAGTCATCACACAGAAGGGACACTGACAGGACAAGACAATGTTTACCAAAATAAAACAGGAAACGGGGAAATATGAAAAGATGACACCAGAAAATAGGGAGCTTGACAAGTCTTGACAATTGCCAATAGACATAAATAGATATCTATCAATAACAGAAGTATCAAGAATCATTTTGATTCTTCTCTCCATTAGAAATGATATCATGATATTAAAAGACTCAACAGTTACTTTATAACTGTGTCAAGTTAAATTGTTAATCCCACTCCCTGCTTCCCCACTATGCAGATGCTTTGCAGCTTTCTCTAACCTCAAACCTGTTGAACCCTTTGTAGATTCAACATTTCTCAATAGTTTCACTTCCTCAACACTTCCAGTTCGGTGCAGCAAAACAAAAAGGGGGCAGTCGTTGCAGAAGGCATAAGCTGACTTGTTAGCCTCCACATGAGTCCCCTGACTGCAAAAGAACAACAGACGTTTTAGTCAGCACATCTAAAAGCTTTCACACACTCACCTCAACATCTCTAAACATCTGAGGGGTATAGTACAAAGCAAACTCAACAGAGCCTGGCTCTCTTTTCTTGATCTGGTTCAACATAATCTAAACCCTCGCTCAGAGCTGACTGGTATCACAAAGGCAGTTATCAACTTCTTATGTTGAACGAGGGTTTCAGTCTCTGTGGGCATTCCCCATTAAAGGGGGCTTGACTCGGCTTCTGCATAAAGTACTGATCCTGTGCCGCTAACTTTACACAAACGGACTGACTGTGAGCAGCTGGCATAAAGAAAGAAATGTGTTGCTTACGTCACTCACTCAAGAGGAAGAGTTTGTCAGTCTGAATTATCACAGAACAGCAGACACAGAGCTGAAAGCAAAACTGTTGGACCCCATAAAAACAAAAATTGTCACTTTCACTCCCTCTGCTCCGCGACTCTTCAAATCCATGTATTCTGTTAATTCCACCATGAACAATCTCCTGAAACCAAAGACGCATATCTTGCACTCCTTCATCCCAAAATAATGCAACACTTTCCTATCATTCTTCCACTCCAAAATGTAAAACACACACACAGCAATCTAACAAACTCCTTCTCCATCTTCCCCCAACCTGGAACCTGGAACAGTTTTTCCTCCTTTCACCCATAAAAGCATCTGACCTTTCTAAAATTCTCTCTAGCATTAAACTCTCAACATTCAAAGTTGATTATTTGTCATATGTGCAAGACATGATTGAGTCTCAGGTGTTGAGATAGGCAAGAATATTGCAACTTTTCATTGTACATATCTTGTTCCTAGGAGAATGTGAAATGTATATTTCTTGTTTTCGTAGGGAAAAGTATGATATTTTTAATAACACAGGCAAGGTAACAAGTGGCCTTTAATATTAAGGTAGAATCACTAAAGGTGTTGTATTCAAGTTTTTATCCTGAAATATATACATAATTGTGAATTCACAAGGCCTCTCTGAAAAGGCATGTCTGGGCTTGTCCTGGGACAGGTCAGGGGTGAGAGAGACAAGGGGGGGCAGTGGGTCCTTGAGCCTCATACACACACCCACTCTCTCTGTCTTCAGACTATTTAAGGCCAGGGTTTTGAGCAAGAAGTAGATGTTTTTGGGGAGTCTTGACTGTTCCACTTTTTTGTTCTTTCAGCATGGACGAAAGACTTAGAAGAAAAACTAGAAAGAAACACTCTGAATCTTTTTGAGTGCAAAATACTTAGAAACATTTAGAAGAGTTATTTTTTCTTTTCAAGAAGGGGAAGAGGCTCGGAACCAATTCTTCCTTTTCTATTCTGAGAAGTTTGGTAAGGGACCATTTGGGTTATTGATGGGAACTAATTGATGAACCAGGTTGTAGAATAGCATGGAGTTGAGGTTGAAAAACTGTTGAACCAACTTTTCCTGATTGTTGTGTCGCAAAATCAAACTTGTCATATCATTTGAAGATATTCAAACATATATGACAAGATTAAAAGAATCGGCCAACACCCAGAACTATTGAAGTTGTGTAGACAGTGGAGCTTTGAAAAACCTGAAGATGAGAATACTCCTGATCTCTTGACAAGCTTTGGAAATCGGAGATCTCATGAACTAAATTCAATGTGAACAAAAAACATACAACACATAAGGGAACTCATACTTCTCTACATATATAAACCACTTTAATGGGAGTTTAGGTACTTATTTTCCTTCCTTTCATTTTATTTTATCTTTTCTTTTTATATTGTGAACGTATAATCTTTTTATATTGATTGAATAAAATTTCTTAAAAACGTTATAAATCTTTGGCCTGAATTTTTAGAATAGTATTGGGAAAAAGGACCTGAGTAGGGTTTTTTCTTTAAAGAGATCGCGGCGCTCCTGAGGTAAGCAATTCAAACCTACACTACGGCTACACTACTGATTTAAAAGAATACACATCCCATAAAACACGCTCCTTGAATAAAGGGGGAATTGCATTTATCTATTGGCCTAGCTCATCCAGGTGTATGAACTTAGTGAGGACTTAACGGTAGTCTTTTGAAGCCAGGGGTAATTGTGAGGTATTCATCCACCAGAATAATTAAAACCTATACTCTAACCTCCTCCTTTTCTAAAAACTTATCTAAGGATAAAAGGTCTGAATGTTGGACTTAACCTAGGATAAATTAGAAGTGACAATTGTACGGATCATTAGGGGATCAACACAGGGGGAGATCTGGAGATAGGCAGAGGTCAAAGGATCACATGCTTTAAAACCAGAGCCTTTAAGGTAATAAAAGGTGTGAAGGTTTTTGATTTAAAAGTAAAACCTTTTGGGAATTGTGTGAATCGGCTTTTGGTCTTTTCTTGCCATGTAAAAGTGTAAGGGTCAATGAACACATATACTTTATAGTGGAACAGGTTTATACCAGGAACAAATAGACTTGGCAGGCTATATATACATGAAAACGTCCTGATATTAATTTAGGGGTGTTTTAATCTGGTGAAGGGAATACCCACCATAATAATAATCTTTACAGGCCACCAATGCAATGTAACATTTAGAAAATGTATAAGAGAAACACACAAGTGAAGAGAGCAACCTGTGACCTAAATAAACACACAGTAGTGCAAAGACATGCAGACGTACACATTTGGAGTGTAGAGTATAATGTAGCTGACTGAAATGCTCTGTAGCTGGACACAAACTCCCCTCTCCCAACCCCACATCCCTGTTAAAATCAATAATGTTTTGCCATAATCGAGCAGCCCTAGTATGTAGTCCTAAATTGATTGAGTTTCAGCAGAAATAGTTTTATAATCAGTTTTATTTATGTAGCCCGATATCGCAGCCAGACAGTAATGTGCGTCAGTGTGCTTACGATCCATACAGACAGTAATACGACACCCTTTGTCCTTAGACCCAGGAGGCTGAGGAACAACTCCCCCATAAAAAAAAAACACTTTAACAGGTAAAAACAGAAGAAACGTCATAATAACACCATAGTAACATAAAGTGTATAGTCACCGTTTGTGGAGAACTCATGCTTCTTCCTCGGTGGCAGCAGATAGTAACCAGAGACGGTGTTTGTGTGTCGAGCTCACAGACGTTTGGTCAGACCACGGACCTGTAAAGAAAAGGTGACAATGATTAGCTAATGTAAGCTAAACCAACTAGTGTGCTAGCTCTGTTTGATAGCATGTGCTGCTAGGTAGTGAACAACGTTCTTAAATCAACCATCAACGTCATTCAGTGATCAGCAGTGTTACAGGGTGTAACAGTCAGTTTGATAACATGTAGCGCCACTAGGTGTCGCCTCCTTTTGTTTTCTGTCTGCTTGTATATCAGTACACTGAGCATTATTTCTTGCCCTGTGAATATAATGGCTATCTGTCTATGGACTAGTGATGTATTACCAAATGTTTAGTTTAGTTAGGTTGCTTCTTCTGCTGTGTCCGGCTGAGGACAGCCGTATTATAAACAGGGGGAATATGTAACAGTCAGTTTTATACATGTAGCGCCACCTCTGTTTGTTGTGGAATGTAATGTTGAATATGTAACAGTGCAGTTGTTTATTTGTGCTTTGAGTGAGCTCTAACTAAGTAGTTGGTTTTGATATGTTAACAAGGTAAGGAGGAAGACAATAGGCTCGTCTGAGATGAGCTGCAACACGCCTCAAAACACAAGTAGACGGTTAGTCGGGGGAGGGACCAAAAACAGTGACTTGAAATACTGCAATTGAACAGAAACTGAAAGAGAAAACAACAAGAAATACTTCTAAAGGAGCACAACTCAAAACAAGAAACAAGATATAACCCCATAAATCTTTTGCCAGTTCCTACATTTCATTTTAGCCTACATGATGAACACAGAAGATACTTTACTGATCAAACAAATGGGGCTTAGTAGTTCACCCTTGACTACACTAATATGATAGATAGATTAACCAAAACACTTTTAAACAGTAAGTTTCAGTCCAGCATATGTCTGCTTGTTATTTTTCATTCTTTAGCTCACACTGTCGGTTATGGTTTACTGACACTGGAGCCTGTTTTAATATCCCCATGTCCACCGCAGGAACAGTGATGCAAACAGACGTTAAGTAAAGGGAAAAGTTTGGACCTGAACATGGACATCTTTGATTTCCACTCACGCACAAAAGATAAAAATAAAAGACAAACCCAGAACATACAGATAAGAACCTTGGCGACACGGTTTAGTGATTACGTATGAAAGAGCAGGAGCCTTTAGTAAAAGTTCACTCCAGAGGGGTATACTACGAAGCGAGATTAAGGGCTGAGCGAGCTCTGTTGAGTCTAAAGCGGTCTAAAGCCAGAATTTTCAGTATCACGAAAGGTGGCTCTCTTTCTACCTGGCTAGATCACCGTGGTAACAGAGGCTGCACGGCTAACCTGCTCAGAGCAGTTTTTGTTCCAGAGTTTGAGCTTAAATTCGGCTCTTAGAGCGCTGCCCTTCAAGGAAACTACACATTTAGAAATCCCGCGGACCTGACAATATTGTCTGAGCGCTACATTCTCACTGAGGAAACTGTTACATCTAAATTTATTGATCAGTAAGTTAATGAACGAAACGAAGCCGTGACATTAGGCTTACAGCAGAGTGAACTGTAACATCGCGCTGGGGCTTTTTGCCACATGCATGCAGTTATTGAAAATGTAAAATAGCCCACACCTATAGCCTACTGTATGCAGCGCCACTCTATGCTCTCACCTCAAATGATTTTACCTGGCGATCTACACTGGCTCTTAATAAAGCGTTCTATAAAATCACAGTTTGCAACATTATTTCACTGTAGGCTTCTTTCTTTTCATAAGTAGCGATTACAGTTGGGACGTGACAGGTGACAGCTGTTACAGTTCGGACATCGTTGCAGACTCGCAGGTTAAGCTTCTCACAGTTCATATTTGTCCTCCAGACTACAGGTTTTTTAATGTATGCCTATTGGTATTTGTAAGATTCAAATAAAAGGCTAATAGTCTAAATCAAAATTGTATTCATTATGATGTGGCCCAAAATTAAATGATTTTCCATAGGCTATTCATTTGGGGACAGTGTCAGACTTAAATTACATTCTTAAGTATGGGACTATAGGCGTAGTGCTATAAATATAGCAAAGTAGCCTATATATAGCCTATTAGGCTAAATGGTATAGTGTTTAAATCCGAGTTCAACGTTTCATTGTTTTATAATGTCACGTTACGCACTGCGAGAACGATCGGCAAGATAAATAAATAATTTCCATGCTGGCAGCATTCCACTCTCCTTAGCCTATTTGCAGTAAGAGTTTTTTTCGGCTCTCTGTTTTCTGCTGTAATAATTCAGACTGACAAACTCTTCCTCTTGAATGAAGTTGGCAACACACTTTTGTTTTACTCAGCTGCTCACAATCAGTCCGTTTGTGTAAAGTTAGCGGCACAAGATCAGTCCAGTCTGTGCGGAAGCAGAGTCAAATGACGGCCAAACGCCCCCTCTCATGGGGACGCGCAGAGAGCCTGAAGCTGAAACCCTCGTTCAACATAAGAGGTTGATAACTGCCTTCGTGATACCGGTTAGCTCTGAGCGAGGGTATGTGTTATGTTGAACCAGATCAAAAAAAGAGAGCCGGGCTCTGTTGAGTTTGCTTCGTAGTATACCCCTCAGATATGGGCGGTGTAGCTCTGAGACTCTGCTGTGTGTAAGGCAAGCTGAGGCTAATACTGTAGGCTACATGTCCTGCTGGGAGTTTGAAAGATAATAACGACCCCTATCTTGTGTAGAAAACGACCTATACAACAGTACCTGTACTAGAGGCGAGTAGACGTTACAATGTAGCGGGAAAGAGCCATAACAGTAAACAGTTTACGCGGGAGGCGCCGCCATGTTTGTTTCTCTGCAGCTACACTTTAGTGAAAGTAAGACAAAGTCCGCTCATTCCACTATATTACCTTAAACTAAAACGATCTCTCAACATTCGTTAACAAACTACAACAATCACGGTGAGGTTTAGAAACATTACCAACCTGATAAATAAAGACGAGACGGCGAAGAGGCTTGTGTTGTCTGCTGAATCTTCCAGTGTTGTGAGAAAAGACCGCGCATGCGCAGCTCCTAACCAGATTCTTCTTCTCCTTCATACAGACTTCCGTCAGTGTAGACGCTGAGCGCATTACTACCACCCAGTGGTCAAAGTCGAGACACTGCAGGTGAATGGGGTATAATGTTATCTTATAGATATCATGAAACTTTGCCAGTTGATTACTGACATTGGAGCTTTTCTTTTTGCCATTGTATCTCATTGTAACAAATAGGATTATGTACATTTGGTAATATCTAACTAATTATGTATAAATGTGTTGGACAGTTCTTAACAGGATTTTAGTAGTTTCATCTTCTCCTCAGTAGTTTCCTTTGTTTGATGCAGGCCAATAATTTCACTCCTCTGAAACAGTTTCATCTTTTTCCCAAACCACAGCATATGTCTTCTGACATGGTGGTTTAAGAAATAAGAAGCTATTCACTGCATCAGTTAGGGTTACATAACTTTTTGCCAACTGAAACATATTAATCACTGCAGTTTTTGACCGATAGAGGGCTCTTGCCTATTTGCCTAGTAAAATCCAGGTGGGGACTTTTCTTTGGCGAGGCAGTTTCTAAATCTAAAATGCTGAGCTCTGTCCTGCAGTCTGCGGGTTGTCCTGTAGATGGCAGCATCTCTCTGCTGAGATCAACACAGCTGGAGGAAGAACACACATCTTATAGTGGAGTCTGTGGCTCATACTAACGTCGTACTCATACTAACATCCTACTCATACTAAAAGCCCTACTAACGTCCTACTCATACTAAAAGCCATACTAACGTCCTACTCATACTAACGTCCTACTCATACTAACGGCTTACTCATACTAATGTCCTACTCATCCTACTCATACTAACGGCTTACTCATACTAATGTCCTACTCATACTAATTTCCTACTCATACTAATTTTGACGTCATGTTGAGTTTCTCATTTGACCCCATACAAGTTGTAATAAACAATTCACTAACATAGCCTATGTATGGCTGCTGGCTCCCCCGTCTCCCCGACACATGTCCAAGTGTCCCTGGGCAAAGAGACACTGAACCCTAAATGTCTCCTGATAGTTAGCTTGCACCCTGCGTGGTAGCTGCTGCTGCTATCGGTGTATGAATGTGTGTGTGAATGGTAACGTGGGAATGGGAACAAGTCTCCCTTGAAAAAGAGTCTCTGGTCTCAATGGGACTTACCTGTATAAATAAAGGATGTATTCTATATTAAAAAAAATAAGTCGGACACAAGAAGGTTGTTTAGAACAGACCCTTTGACATTCACATACAGACAACAACCACAGCCAACCGAGCTATGAGCTAATCCAATGCTGTCGCCCTGTTTTCTACTGCCCATTAAGTTATCAAAGCGCTTTGATCTAGTAAAATGAATTAATAATTAATATTATTAATATTATTACAGGCTTTGTGAATGTAAACAAATCCCCCTCCTCTGAAACTACACACTGCACCTTTAAGAGGGAAGAGTAATGTGGCGGCAGTGGCGAAGTGGGTAGGGAGCTCACCTCTGGTGTAAAGGGTCGGAGGTTCGATCCCCTGTCTCCCCGCCACATGTCGAAGTGGGCAAATCTTGACTTTGGGTTTACTCTTCATATTCTTGGATGAATGAGGGTCAACCACAGAATCTTTGTATCCTTATTGATAGGAGGAAACTTATATGAAAACAGGGCTCTGCATTTATTACAACACATTCACAGATCAAATGTTTAGAGATACAAACCTAATATATTCTGTCAACTACATGTTATATTGTGTTGACTGTATTCATGTAACCTAACATTAATAATGTCATATGCACATTAACAATTACAGCAGCAGTCATTGGCAATGACATTCTTAAGTCCCAGGCTCCTCTCAACAATGTGATATAGAAGAAGAAGAAAACGTGAAGAGAGCAACACCTGAGACACAAATAAACCCAACAGTAGAGCAAGGACACAGTGCAGATTAAAGTGTAGAGTTAAGGTGCATCTTATAAGTAAATTGAGAATGCAAAATGAAATGAAATGAACTAAGTGTAGACAAAATAGAATACTGTGGGTGTAAATGGCATTAAAAGATAACTAGTGAAATAGGATACTGTTCATGTAATAGAATAATGTTCTATAGGGAGAGGGCAGTGTGGAGGGTGAGGGGATGGCTTCGCCTGTGGACCTGTTTGCCCTGTATGTAAACTGAGATAGATAGATAGATAGATAGATAGATAGATAGATAGATAGATAGATAGATAGATAGATAGATAGATAGATAGATAGATAGATAGATAGATAGATAGATAGATAGATAGATAGATAGATAGATAGATAGATAGATAGATAGATAGATAGATGGATAGATGGATAGGCCTGTATGCAAACTGCAGGGGGTCCAGTGAATCATCATTGTTTGCTGATGCCTTAATAACTCTGATAATAAAATGCATGTGAAATAAAGATGTGTCTGTTGTATCTGTTCCACAGAAACAAAGCTGAAATGTATTTGATTTATTCAGTCCAATATTTAATAAAATGCCAAAAACAGCTCAAAACTTTAAGCAGTATAAGAATCTGGAGATAACATGATATAATGTTCAATTCAAACATTCAAAAATACTTCTAGGTGAAAACAAAGAAACTATATTCATAAACAAGTTGCTAAAAGTGAATATGGTTAAGGATGGGTGACTCATTCTGCCCATTAAAGGATTATTTCACACTTTTAAAACATGTTTCATGTCTTTCTTTAAATATTTCAACTAACAAAATGATTACAATTTCTAAATATTCAACATTATGAGTTTTCACTTTGGCTCCCTATCATACTTCTTCAGCTGAATCATATACATTCAAGCTAGCAATGCAGTTTAGCTCAAAGCCAATTAAAGGACTCTTTCAGTTTTTCAGATAGTTCATACTCCTAATAATTCATAATTCATTTTCTAAATAAAACAGTTCATTAGAATAAACATATGCATTATTGAATACAACTTTAAATTGATTCAAAATAACAAAGAAAATAAATGGTTTCAAACATTAAAAAGACAACTGCATGCAGAGCTGTTAAAACATTTCAAAAACTACATAACTAATATAAAATTTGACAAGAAAGACCTCAACAAAATGTAAAATAGGATGGAATCAGATAAGCTCTTGGAAATGAGTGTCTACAACAGAATATTTTTATACTTATTTCACATGAAAACAGGGCTCTGCATTTATTACATGATATATTCACACATCATATGTTGAGAAAGAAAATCCTAGTATATTCTCTCTCCTACATGTTTTGATCTATGACAAACAGAAACAGTATATTATTGTTTGCTGATGCCTTAATAACTCTGATAATAACTGATAGTTTAAACACACTTGTGTTTCTTCAGGTTGGAGTTTTGGGTGAAGCTTTTCATACATTTGACACAACAGTACGGTTTGTGTCCTGTGTGGATTCTCTCATGCACTGAGAGATGAGACGATGTGTAGAACCGTTTGTCACAGTGTTGACATTGGTACTCTTTGACTCCAGTGTGGATACGCTCATGAGCCCGGTGTGAGCCGTAGGAACTGAAGACTTTCCCACATTCCTGACATGGGTAGATTTTTTCCTTTGTGTGGATATTTCTGTGTCTATTGTAAGAACTTTGATGGGTGAATCTCTGGCCACACTGGTCACAGCTGTACGGCTTCTCTCCAGTGTGAATATGTTGATGGACTTTGAAGGCTCCTAATTGAGCGAAGGTTGTCCCACACTGGTCACATTTGTACGGCTTCTCTCCAGTGTGAATATGTTGATGGACTTTGAAGGCTCCTAATTGAGCGAAGGTTTTGCCACACTGGTCACAGCTGTACGGCTTCTCTCCGGTGTGAATACGTTGGTGGACTTTGAGGGATCCTGATGTAGTGAAGGTTTCGCCACACTGGTCACAGCTGTACGGCTTCTCTCCAGTGTGACTACGTTGGTGGACTTTGAGGTGTCCTGATGTAGTGAAGGTTTCCCCACATTGGTCACAGCTGTACGGCTTCTCTCCAGTGTGACTACGTTGGTGGACTTTGAGGTGTCCTGATGTAGTGAAGGTTTCCCCACATTGGTCACAGCTGTACGGCTTCTCTCCAGTGTGGATTCTCTGATGAGTCGTTAAGGCAGACCTCGATATGAACTCTTTCTTACACTGTTGACAGCGGTGAGGTTTAGGTTTCTTTGTTCCTTTTTGTTTCTGTAGCGACAGACAGACAGAAATACAAAGACAGAGTATGAGTGAGGCAGAGATGTGCAGTCAGGGTCAGCAGTAGGGATGGGAATCGTTAGGATTTTACAACAGATGAAAAGAAGACAAGGACTTTAATACTGAAAGACATTGGAGACACAGGTCACACACATTAGGGTGGGGCCAGTAATCACACAGAAGGCACTAGAGAACAGGGAGCTTGACGTTTTTTACAACCAGTAAAAATATCTTCAACTACACCAAGGTTGCAGATATATGCACATGCGCCTTATAACTGGAGTGCGCACTTGGTGTGATTACTAGTAGGGGTGTGAACTCTTACAAAAATGTCAAATAGTTTGTGTATTTTTGTATTTGAAATTAACTTATGCGTGTTTCCAGAACACTTTGAAGTCATTTTCAAAACATAAATTAAAAAAAGGTTTATATTTATGGATTTTTCCTTAACGGTTATAATTTACTAACCGGTTACACGTGCACAAACCCTTATTGCTAGGATATCCATTAGTGGCTTGTAAAGTAGACCCCAGGAGTCACTTAATGTGTTAGTCTAGGGGAACCTATAGCACATTAAAACACAAAAGCACTTAAACACAGACAAAAGCACATAAGCACAGACAAGGAGCATAAACACAACTAGTAAACACAAAGACAAACACACTATCCCAGATTATGGCAGCATGTTTGATTGGTCAGTAACCAGTGTTTAATAGATTCTGAGAAGGATGTGATGTTCTTTGGTTCTGTGGGTATAGTGTTTCACTACACTGAGCAGACTGCCGGTGCAGCAGCATGACCATACATGGAGAATCCACTTTATCTACGTAGATAAAATCCAGGAACTAGACACTAAGCTGCCGCCAATGGCATCGGAGTGTTGAGGCTGTGCACAGCCACCTGCAGCCACCCCAGACTGTAAGCAGGGAATACGTCTAAAATGCATGTATGTCATTATCTGACACTTTGGTATCATGTAGCTTGACTGTATAACATTATAACAGCATTTATAGGTCATAAAAGATCAAAAAGCATAATAGGTGCTCTTTAAAGGATAACAATAAAAACTACAGAAATACAACACATACGCTCAAAACAAAATGACACAAGAACAGACAATTAAAATGACACATCCACTATTCCAGACCATAACAGGTTGGTGCAGGGTTTTTCCTGCATAGAGAAAGTTTTGGCGCGCGCCAAAGCGGATTTATCCAGCGCCAAAGGAAAATCAGGAGCGCCAAAATGATAAAGAGAATAAATATAGCTATTTAAAACCTCTCCAAATCCAGCCCAATTTAAGTCATCCTTCTTGAGGGGCTGGCCAATAACTTGAATTTCATTGTCGATTACTATTACGGCTTCGCTCAATGATGAAAACAAATTAATCGTTATTAAACTATCATTGTTCCGCACGCCGGGGCATGCAGGCTGTTAAATGCAGCGAACCCTTTCAGCCGAGCGGTGCGCTCGCTCGGCCCCTCCCTCACCTGATAGTTTAGCTGTCGGCTGGTCCAGAGAGTAGGAGGGAGATGTTACGCATTGCCGGGTGTTTTGAAAAACTTCTAGATGACGAGAATAAAAGGTAAAACTAATTGTGTTGTCTGAAAACACTTCAGACTCACAACAAACTAAAATAATGTGCAAGATATGTCACGCGTGGACACACGAGTCACGTGACATACGCGACCACGAGAGAGAGAGAGAGAGAGAGAGAGAGAGAGAAAAGGCATATACGACCTGATCTGCACCTCTAAACATCCCGACCAATTTGTTTATTCACTTTAAGTCGAATCATAGTGGTCTATGACCAAGCAATCACTGACTAAAAAACACAGGAAGTTTAAAGCTCCTTGACTCCTAGCCTCAACTGTCAACACTACAATGCAACTGCCCATCCACCCTGCTCCTTGACATAAATAAATCATGCCCTTACATTTAATGCTATCAAAAGACGTGCCCTATCAACACCATTTACAACGGGTTATTTTTATTTTGACATATTTATTTTATTCAATTATTAAAAATAAGTTTCACTTATTTAGCCTATTTCTATTCTCCCTGTTTTCAGTTCAATTAGGCCTTTGTTTAAAGTCCAAAGTTTTTTTAACCTTTATTTATACAGGTAAATCCCATTGAGACCGCAGACTCTTTTGCAAAGGAGACCTGTTTTCCTTTCCCACGTTACCATTCACACACACATTCATACACCGATTGCAGGCTAACTATCGACAAAAAAGTTGAATGGTGTTATTAGAATTTTTTTTTTTAAATGTTCTTAAATCAATGATTAACTGTCTTTAATAATCATGATAACACAATGTGATTACTCAAAATAATCATGATTTTTTCATAATCGAGCAGCCCTACCTTCTTGCAATTTCCATGGTTTAGATCAAACTCTTAAAATACACAAACCGTTTGCCTGTACTGTTGCACAGTCGCGACTCCAAAAAAAAGTTGGTCGCGTAACTGACCCCCCAAAGGCCCATTCTGAGCAAAAAAAGCCTGTGGTGGTGTGTGAACAACATAAAACAATTAGCAAACAGACAGATTAAAGAGCATGAACATATAGCATGTTAAAACTAGGGCTGTCAAATTAACGCGTTCATTTCGATTAATTAATCACAGAAAAATTAACGTGATTAAAAAAATGAACGCAGATTAATCGCACTTCTATAATGCCCTTTGACCCGGTGCAAAAGTGGTGCGGAGCTGCATCTGTAGCTCGCCGGGCCGGGCGCAAGGGTAAAAGGGAGAAAGTAAAAGTAAAGAGTGAAGCAGGGGAAAGGGGCCGACTCGAGGGCTCTATGGACAGTTTATGGGATGCTTCGGCAAATAAGCATGAAGGTAGGAAGACATCTTACTTAATTCTCCGCAGTGTCCGTGCATTATTGATTTAGTGGGTGCAACAATGTAGGCTAGGTTCAAAACAGTAGGCCTATCTCTCAATCTTCCTCCAATTTTGTTTGCTAGCTGTCTCGCATAAACAGACACCCGCCCCGTGTGTGTGTGTCAATATTTTTGCCTATGAGTAGGCTACGGAATGGTGGCAGTGCAGCGCCGTCTGTTGTGGGAGATGGAAAGTCGTCATTTAGTCTGCTTGTTTTTTTGAGAAAATTCGGCGCTAGTTCATGTATAAAGCTGGCTGAGGGGAGGAGACAGAAGTTACGAGAGACGGAGAGCGCGCGCGAGAGAGAGAAGCAAACTGTAGCAGGCTATACAGCTGTTTATAAACAGGTATAAAAGTGTCATAAAAGTATGCGATTAATTTAGATTAATTAATCACAGAGCCTGTAATTAATTAGATAACTTTTTTTAATCGCTTGACAGCCCTAGTTAAAACACTTCAACACAGACAAAAGCACATAAGCACAAACAAGGAGCATAAACACAACTAGTAAACACAAAGACACACTGAAGTGAACCCACTATCCCAGATTATGGCAGCAAGTTTGATTGGTCAGTAACCAGTGTTTAATAGATTCTGAGAAGGATGTGATGTTCCTTGGTTCTGTGGGTATAGTATTCCAAGTATGTGCTGCTTGATATGAAAAGGCTGACTGCCCAAAATAACTTCTTCTATGGTATTTCACAATCTTGTGGATGCTCTGGTGGGAGAGTTTATATTTTGTTGCAAACATTAGACAACAATTCAGTTAACTGTCTTTATAAAGAATTCAGTATAATAGGGTTAGTTACAGTTTTTCTCAGCTGCTTTGGTGCTTTTCTCAGATCAGAATGAAAATTCTCATAACTATTAATTCAACCTCCGCAACATTTAGTCATTTGAGCACATTATAGTAGCAATTTCTCCTTCCTCTGAACAAATTGCAAATGCTTTTGGACATGTATCAGTTGCTTTCATACAATTCTCTGCTGTTTTATAACATTGTCATTTGCTTATGTCATGTCTGTCAAAATTAACTCTACTTATGGATGCTGAATAGTCGTTCCCAATAAAACTAATAGTCTTCATTTCATTGCTTGAGTCATTACATACACAATTGTTGAACTAGTTATCAAATTCTGTCAAGCAAATTTTATACCTTTCTTTATCATGTTTTCCTGGAAATTTCTCCTAAATTGAACAATTGCTCTCTGGTGGACTTCAGCTTTTGCTCACGAGGAGGTGTGTGAAGCATTAGTTGTAACCAATGACTTTCCTCGCTGCATTGCAAGGGATAATATCCGTTGTGATGTATGAAAATATGTGGCCAGACAGACAGGAACGTCTGGATGTGCCAGAATGATTCACCTATATATGTTCAGTTACAATATGTCCTGTTATATTGTTCACATTTGTGCACAGCTCTACTAAAAGGGTGTTTTTTTATGTTAGTTCTAAATAAGTGACTGAAGTGAATTTTTCTTTTGCACAATGCTGTAGAATTGCAAAGAGCATAGGGGAGAGTGGCCTAAGTTGTGCAACTTTTCACTCAAAGTGACTTTAAAGTAAGGCCTTGACAGTAAAGTCTCCAACTCAAATATGTACATATATTTCAGGGTGTTGTGCATCCCTGGCAATAAAAACTTTGGATCTGGAATAAACTGTTGAACAATATAGCTTTCGGAAAAAAAGTTGTCTTGATGCACAACTTGCCCCCGGTGTGGTGTAAGTTGTGCGGTTGGAGAGAATACCATGGGGTGAATTGTGCCATTGCTATATATCTCATATACTGTAATGCAAGACAAATCCATTAGACAATTACTTATTTAAGGTTTATTTAAAGTAAATAAAGTAAATAGTTGACAAAGATTGAAGGACAATTTTCTTAAACAAGGCCTAGCAGATCTAATGGTTTTACCTGCAAAGCTCACAATGACAAAGTCACCATCATCATCTTTCTGGCCATCTGAACTCTCATCAGTGGTGTCGTTAAGTGGAATTGAGATGTCACTCTCTTCTGAGCTACTGTAGACAATCACTTTCTTTTGGTGACCAGCGTATACAGCCATGCCACTGGCACAACTCTCAGAAATGTACTTTGCACTAGTTGCTCCGTGCTTGTGGAACCAACTGCCACCTGACAAATGTGATTCCCCTACATTTCTGCCTTTAAATCAAGGCTCAAAACCCATATGTACACCCTGGTGTTTCCTCCCCATTAACTATCTTACCTCTGCACTACTATCTGTGTTTATGTGGATGTATGGGCTTTACGTCTTTTATTTTGGTTATTGTTATTTTACCTTCATTGTTTACCTACTGAATGGACTATGTACAGCACTTTGGACAGTGCAAACTGTCATAAATGTGCTTTTATAAATACATTTTACTTACTTACTTACTTACTTACTTACTTACTTACTTACTTACTTACTTACTTACTTACTTACTTACTTACTTACTTACTTACTTACTTACTTACTTACTTACTTACTTACTTACTTATAACTCACCCAGGCCCTTCGGCACAAATCACCCCAATCCCAGAAATTTGGATAATAAGCATGATGCAGCAGTTTAGGGCTGACATCGTGCTAACTGTATAGACTCAAAATGTAGCATACCAAAGCACTAAAACATGTGTCAAATGTTTTCAAACTTGTCTATAATTGTTCAGACACAATAATCAAAAAACCTTGATCATGGAATTTTTACTTTGAAAGGCAAAACACAGTTTTTTTTTAGCTTAAATGCGCTTATGTCTTATTCCTTGTCTCCCTTCTTTACAGGATGAGTCAAATGGATGGCTCTTCTTAAACATGTGGTCACATTTCCAATTTCTTCCACGGTTTTCTAGAAACAAGGGGTGGAACAACTTCCAAAATGCACAACTTAGGCCACTCACGTATTCAGTGTCTTGTACTCACTTACTCCCCTAACTACAGCAATGTGTAACTTTACTGTAGTTTTCAAATGGCTGTACAAGTAGTGTATAGTGCTGTCTTGAGCATTTTCAGGTAGTGTCACCGAGTTCTGACCTTTTTTTTTGTATTGGAAAACACAGAGAATAAACTGTCATAATGAAAACATGACAAAGCCATTTGACTATCTTGTTCATAAACGATGGTGTCAAGACTTCTCATTTTGATGACACTGGCAGTTTCATTGACATGAATACTTGCTTTTGAGGAATAGACTATCCATTTTGAGCAAGTGACGTACTTTTGCAGGTTATCCACTAGGTTTTGCAGTTTGCACTAATTGTTTTGAGAAATGCACTAACTGCTGTGCAAATGTTAATAGTGATGTGAGAAAAGCACCAAAGCCACTGAGAAAAACTGTAATACCCACTTATACTTTAACTGCAACATGATATGTACAAAATCAGCAAGCTGTCATTATAACACCATAGTAACATAAAGTGTATAGTCACCGTTTGTGGAGAACTCATGCTTCTTCCTCGGTGGCAGCAGATAGTAACCAGAGACGGTGTTTGTGTGTCGAGCTCACAGACGTTTGGTCAGACAGGACGTGCTGCTTCTTCTTCTTGGTTTTGTTTTACTGGCGGGTGGCACCTAGTGTTAAAGGTGCATTACCACCACCTACTGTATTGGAGTGTGAACCAGAGCAAGACCCTAAGCAGGAAAATTAAAAGAAATAAATGAAAAAATTTAAATTAAATAAATAAAACTCATTTGTATGAATATAATACGTTATATTCGTACGTTACTAACTTTTCCCTGTTCTCTTCAGACCTCAGGGCAAATGACATGCTCAACTGTTTCTGATTCTACATTACAGCTGCCTGGTCCTGATGGATGCTTACCTATAAGATGCACAGTACTGTTTAACCCTGTTTGCCCTAATCTAAATCTTGTAATGATGGTTTGTTCTCTGGAGTTCCTTTCTCAGATGTCCCTTCCTCCTACTTTGGACTCTATATTGTGTAGATGGCCTTTAGTTCCTGTGTGCCACTGTTTATAGACACTATTTCTGCCTTATCTTCATTGGACACTGCTGTCTTCTCTGCATCTTTTAGCACTGGGTACAGCAACTCTCTGAACCCCCCTCATCTTTTCTACATTCCCCATACCGTACTTATAGGAGTTGACCTGCCTGTGTTATTACAAAACTCCCTCCAACTTTATTTCTTTGCCTTCTTCACTACTAGAGAGAGAGAGAGAGAGACACTAGGTTAGTACTACACACTGCATGGAGAGAGACTTCTCTTACCTGAGCCAGAGCTTTTTTATAATGTACTGGGTTTCCTAGTTCACTACTTTAATTTAAGGTCGGCCGAGAATCAAGAGGAAGGCGGAGTTTGGAGTTCTCAAAGATGGCTGGCTTATTGAAGTTGCAGACATCACATGGCATTTCAGCAGTCAGGTCACAGTTAACGGCTCAGATCTGTGTGTGTGTGTGAGTGATTAGGCAACTACATGTGTGTGCTTGTGCGTGTGTGTTTGTGTGTGTGTGTTGCAGCTATGCATGTGTTGCAACAGGGAGATTGACAGCAACAACTGCTAGTAGCTGACAAGGCTGACCTCATGTGCTCCCTACATCAGAATAGCTTCTGTAATAAGAGACATATCCCTCTCTGTCCTTCATAACCTTTCCCTATTGGCCTAAATCCTATCTGTTCTGCTTTCTAGTTGTTTCTAACCAAAGTAAACTGATTAGAGCTTGAACATCTACGACAAACTAAGTTTATAATCAATTAGATTCTGAAAAGTATGAGTTCTCTTTAACATTCTAAACGCTCTATTCCTGTCTTTAACAGCTGTGCTGCATTCCTCTGTCCCCCATATCTAGTATTACCATGTAAACATCTGGTCAATGATGGAATTCCTTCGTGATTTTTCTCTACTTATGACATCTATTGCAGTATGTCCGTCCTGGGAGAGGGATTACTTTGTCGACTCTCCCTGAGATTTCTAAAAAATAAAAAAATAAATCCCAGTAAAGGGTTTTTACTGGAGTTTTTCTCAGCCGAGCTAAGGGTGTAAGGGCAGGGCGTCATATTGTATGGAATGTAAAGCCCACTGAGGCAAATGTCTATTTGTGATATTGGGCTGCGATACAAATAAAACTGATTTGATTTGATTCACTCTCCCTCTACTTCTGGGTATGGCTGTGTATGCTGCCGTTAATATTACTTCTCTAAATGTCCCATCAATGTCTTCTAGTGTAACCCAGAACATACAGAGAAGAACCTTGGCGACACAGAAAGGTTTCCTTGTGTTGTGATTACGTATGAAAGAGCAGGAGCCTTTAGTAAAAGTTCACTCCAGATATGGGCGGTGTAGCTCTGAGACTCTGCTGTGTGTAAGTCAAGCTGAGACTAATACTGTAGGCTACATGTCCTGCTGGGAGTTTGAAAGATAATAACGACCCCTATCTTGTGATAGAAAACGACCTATACAACAGTACCTGTACCAGAGGCGAGTTGAAAGTACAATGTAGCGGGAAAGAGCCATAACAGTAAACAGTAAACGCGGGAGACGCCGCCATGTTTGTTTATTTGCAGCTACACTTTAGTGAAAGTAAGACAAACTCCACTCATTTCACTATATTACCTTAAACTAAAACGATCTCTCAACATTCGTTAACAAACTACAACAATCACGGTGAGGTTTAGAAACATTACCAACCTGATAAATAAAGACGAGACGGCGAAGAGGCTTGCGTTGTGTGCTAAATCTTCGTTCCAATGCTGTGAGAAAATATCGCGCATGCGCAGCTCCTAACCAGATGCTTCTTCTCCTTCATATAGACTTCCGTCAGTGTAGATGTGTAAAATAATCCAAAAATAAAGTATTAAAAAAAAAAAAGACCTGTCCAGCGCACTACTGAAACCTGGACAGAGAGGGGTGAACCGTTGTCTTTGAGGAAGAAATGTGGTCGGAGAGAAATCTTTAATGATCATTTGTGTATGTTCTTTAAATGATGAAAGTCTTAAATAAATGAAGTGAACTGTGGTCTGTGTCTGTGTGGCCTTCCCTCTCCCTCCAGGCACCAATGACAAGCCAGGCGGACCACACTACGTCCTGAGGTGGACTTCTCCTCAGGTGGTGAAGCAGACCTATGTTCCCCTGACGGAGTGGAAGTACCCTTATATGGGCTGAGCCTTATATGGGCTGAGCCTCCTGTCCAATCAGAGCCCTCCGTCCACACGCAGCAACAACACATTGAAAAGGCTCCGTCCGTCTCTGCACTAGAATGTTTCTGAGGACGTCATCAAGCCCTGCACACTCAGCTGACCTCCTCTCACTGCTTTTTAATCTGAATCAAAGTCCAGCTCAAACATTTTATTAATATTTTGAGTCGTTTTTTAAAATCTCTTAATGTAAAAGAATCAGTGTTTCTGAATCATGAATGGTTTCTGCTTGTCCTGCTCTCCTGTCTCGGTAAACTAAACATCTTTTATCTGCTGACGTCGGCGTTTTGAACTGAGGGGAATTATGTTTGTGTGAATGGATCATGAAGATAATCTCTGGCTGCAGCCCTCCAGCAAACTAAAACATATCAGGTCAATATCACAATATAAAAAGTCTTCTTCTATGAGCACCACTGTTTCTAATGTGCTAGTTCTAACAGTTTTATGAGTCTAAATAAATGATAATCATTTTAGAATGTGTGTGTTAAAGCGCTAGTGTCCTGGGGCTGTAGTAACAGGTGAGGTGTACCTGAGAGGCAGACTGAGTCCTTATGAGGACTGACGGCTCCAGCAGATATCTGCACTTGAATCCAAGTTGCTGTGAAACGTTAAGGTCAAACTGCTGATGTTAATGTTAACTGTTGAAAGGTCAAAGCTCTGGACCGCTCACTCAGGGTTAGTTGGTCTTTTATAAACTCTTTGAGGTCTGTTCTGTATTTTCATCTTTTGCCTCAAACTAAAGATTCATTCTATTTTCAGAAGATGTCTGCCTTAGTAACTCTGTACATTCACAAAGCTACGTTTTGACAATAAATATAAAATTATGAACATCAAAATGTGCTTTTTTAGATTCTTTCTTATGGCTGGTTAGGTGCTGGTCCACACTTACCCCTTTCACACCAACAGGAACCAAGAGCCAGTTCAAAACTGGTTCCAGCCTTATCCCAGTTATGAACCGGTTGGTTTCACACCGACCAGAGCCAGCCATGGAGCCGGCAAGAGAGCAACGTCATGACGTCACTTTAAACGTTTGTTTACGTCGCCCGACGCCGCTGCTTTGTGGCTAACGATTTTTGCGGCGGTGTAAAGTCACCAGAATGTGGGAAACAAATTAGAATCTCACATTTTTAATATTCACATTTTGGCATTAAGATCGGCCACCGGGCCTGTTAGAAACATATTTTATGTTCTTTTTACCAGAGTTGAAGAAGGAAAAACAAGTAGAAAATGTATTTCAAAGCTTAAAGGTTTATTATTTAAATTGAGTGAGCAGAAACATGTAGGCTACATGGAGCTTACTGGTTCTCAAAAAAGCGTCCCCAGTAAGACTGAAGACAAAATGGTGGGACAAAGTTTTATATGGGAACAAATACATTATTTCTGATTGGTTGACTATGTGTTAGAGGCTGGCCGTAGATGTTAGGCTTGGCTTCCCGATGACGTCTTCTTCTTGCTGGTCTTCATAAGATACATGTCATGGTTTACACTCCCCTGCTCATAAGATACATGTCATGGTTTACACTACCCTGCTCATAAGATACATGTCATGGTTTACACTCCCCTGCTCATAAGATACATGTCATGGTTTACACTACCCTGCTCATAAGATACATGTCATGGTTTACACTACCCTGCTCATAAGATACATGTCATGGTTTACACTACCCTGCTCATAAGATACATGTCATGGTTTACACTACCCTGCTCATAAGAGAGGTGAAGGGAGGGTGCGGGTCGTTGCTAGGCCGGTTGTCATGTGCAGGCTCATCCCACACAAATAGTTCTCCCCTGACCTTGGGCAAAGTATCTACTGAAACTGCCTGCCTCTGTATATACAGTGTTATGTGCACTTACAAATGGTGAATGAATGTGAAGTTACTAAACATACTGTTTAAAAGGCCTCCTGTCACTTTAAGACGCCATGACAGTGAGCGGAAAACTACTGGCCAGCAGGGCGCGCTCGGACATGTCTCGTGACTCTGCTGGAGGAATCAGACGGAGAAGACTGACTTGCGCTCGGCACGGCCGCCACTAGCTCACCAAGAACTATTT
Source organism: Ammodytes marinus (assembly GCF_949987685.1). NCBI lineage: Eukaryota > Metazoa > Chordata > Actinopteri > Uranoscopiformes > Ammodytidae > Ammodytes > Ammodytes marinus. The sequence goes on along the minus strand of NC_137233.1, from coordinate 321,581 downwards.
AGTTTAAGGCTTAAATGTACAGTTTAGTATTAACCAGCTTGTTCTGTTGGGATTTGTGTGTGCATAAAGCTAAACCACAAATTACCATACAAATTAGATCACAAGTTCACTGGTGTTAATGTATCACCACGTGCTTCAATAAACCCCTTAAATTGTCCATCTTCTGGAACCACCTTTATTGCCACCACCAGAGTTCTGACCGGACTCTCTGCAGGGATTTGAGATATCCTACTAGCAAACTATTATCTATTTTTTACATACAAAAGTGTAAAAGTTTAAAAAGCACAAGAGTATAAAATTAAGATTTATTCTCACAGGCCATGGATTTATTTAAATGAATATGCCGGTCCTCTGAACAAAAACAGTTTGGAACCCCTGCTCTGTCACACCTGTTCCACTGTCACACAGACCTTCAGGGGTAATATCTTCACTTCATCCTCACTGAAAAAGCATGGAAACATCCTCTCAGTGAAAGTGTGTGTGAAGATGTGTATGTGTGTGTTGGTGTCAGCATCAGAGAACGACAGTTTTCCTCTGTTCCAGTCCAGATTCACTCTGATCCTCTGAACAATGTCTGGAGCTGTTGGTGAGCTCACTGTTAATTTACCGTTATCGAACTTTAATCCCCATTCTCCAGACCATGTGTCTCTCTTCCTCTGGACAGACTCTGCTAACACACCCAGTTCCCAGAGTGGACCGTCTCCAACCTGGACGTCCCAGCTGTGAGTCCCTGAGTTAAAGCCCTCAGAGCTCAGGACAGACCAACCTTGACCAAACCTCTCTGGATTATCAGGAAGCTGCTGTCTCTCTCCTAGTCTGACACTGGTCAGATCTTCAGACAGGATGAGTATATCATCAGCAGTGTTTGGGTCCAGAACCAGAGGGGTGTAGGAGACCATGTCCTTCCTCTTGGGCGGCAGTGGCGAAGTGGTAGGGAATTCGCCTCTGGTGTGCAGGGTCGGAGGTTCGATCCCCCGTGTACCCGCCACATGTCGAAGTGTCCCTGGGCAAGACACTGAACCCCGAATTGCTCCCGATAGTTAGCTTAGTTAACTTAGCACCCTAGTGCTAAGCCTACCCTGCGTGGTAGCTGCTGCTATCGGTGTATGAATGTGTGTGTGACTGGGTGAATGTGTACAAAAACAATGTAAAGCGCTTTGGGTCTGTGAAAAACGGAGATAAAGCGCTATAAAAGTCCATTTACCATTTACCATCTTGTTCCAGATGTGGAAGGTCAGGTTGCCCAGGTGTTTGGCCTCGTCTATCAGAGCTCCTGAGAGCAGCTGTGGATCATCTGGCAGGGGGCGCTGCTGGACTCTGTCCACTGCAGCTTTATAGTTGAGCAGGAATGAGACATGTTCAGCTTTCAGCTGCTCCTCTGTGGTTCTGACTGTGTCTGAAAGAGCTGCTATCTCTCTGCTCAGAGCCTCCATCTTCTCCTTCATCATCTGACTCTTCTGCTCCTCTTCCTCCCTCAGTGCAGCCATCCTGGCCTCCTCTTCCTCTTCTAGAAACTGGTGAAGCTTCTTAAACTGATCCTTGATCTGTGTCTCTGTGCGTCGGGCCTGGACCTTTATGTGTTCTGCTGTTTTATCAGACTCCACTTTAACTTCTTTAAAGACCTCTAACTTCTCCTTTAAGGGCTCCAGAGTTCTCTGAAGTTCCTTCTTGAGTTGTGCTGCAGCTTCAGCGATGGGTCTGACTCTGTGGCCGCTGTGTTTCTCTGAATCTCTACAGATCAGACAAACTGGCTGCTGATGGTCCAGACAGAAGAGTTTGAGTTTCTCAGAGTGCAGACTGCAGAGATCCTCTGAAGCTTGCTCATCTCTCTCCAGTAAGAAGGCCTCACACAGGTTCTTCAAAGCCAGGTTACAAGGAGGTTGGTTCTTTGAAGACACTGTCTTGCAGACTGGACACTGACGTTCTGACTTCCCTCTCCACCATTCAGACAGACATTCTTTACAGAGGCTGTGGCTGCAAGACAGAAGAACTGGATTTCTAAAGATGTCTCTACAGATCGGACAGCAGAGATCATCATGTAAATGTGGCAATATAACAACAATAAAAATACGTGTTTGTTTATTCGGAAATATGCAAGGCAAAAATAAAGAATGACTGGAGAAAAGTTTCAAAGTTCTCAGCGGATGTTTAATGAAGTGATATCACAGGACAGGTGATGCAGGTTTCAGCAAAGTCAAAAAGAAAAAAGAGAGCCCTCTCTCGACATCAGAGTCTCTTATCATATTTTGAAAATGTCTACTGATTGGTCAAATGTTGTTGTCAGGCAGTTTTTCGAAAGTCCATCCTCTTCTTCCTCATCCTGACGTCCGAAACTAGAATTAGGCTTTCTCTAGCGGCCTTGAGTAGTTACTTTTGGCTTCAGGAATGGGAAAATCAGCGTTAGTTTTTTATTGCTGTTCTACCTCGTCTCCAAAAGCACCAAGACTGAAATGTGAAAAGTGAATATGGTTAAGGATGGGTGACTCATTCTGCCCATTAAAGGATTATTTCACACTTTTAAAACATTTTTCATGTCTTTCTTTAAATATTTCAACTAACAAAATGATTACAATTTCTAAATATTCAACATTATGAGTTTTCACTTTCGCTCCCTATCATACTTCTTCAGCTGAATCATATACATTCAAGCTAGCAATGCAGTTTAGCTCAAAGCCAATTAAAGGACTCTTTCAGTTTTTCAGATAGTTCTGTTATGGCCAACCAACCTTAATGGCCATATAGCTTGTAGGTTGCTACACTCGAAGCCTTGACGCGTGTGTCACATATCCAGTTCTTTGTTAAAAACCCATAAATCCACGACAGAGGCAGGATAGCTTTTAAGGGTTTATTGTCCAAAAGCAAAAGTAATCCACATTCACAGTTCCTCCGGTCCAATACCGAATATATACATGATCGTATGTTCCTTTTTGGCTTCTCACATGTCCTTCCAATAACATGTTAGTCCAACAATGGACATGATGACGACTACGGTCAAAAACTTATATCGAACCATGCCTGACAAACTTCTTTTTGTTGTCAATACCACGTAGCAGGAACTATCCTATCAGTCATGCGCATGGCTACCAGTTACGGCATGATAGGTCGTAAAACAATGATAGATAACGTAAACTGACTAAATGCAAAACTAAAAATATTACTCAAAATGTTTCCTTACATATAAATATAGCAAGAAAAATAACACATCTTTACAAATAGGAAATAAACTAAAATTGGCTCTTACAAGTTCATACTCCTAATAATTCATAATTCATTTTCTAAATAAAACAGTTCATTATAATAAACATATGCATTATTGACTACAGTCGTTAAAACATTTCAAAAACTACATAACTAATATAAAATTTGACAAGAAAAACCTCAACAAAATGTAAAATAGGATGGAATCAGATAAGCTCTTGGAAATGAGTGTCTACAACAGAATATGTTTATACTTATTTCACATGAAAACAGGGCTCTGCATTTATTACATGATATATTCACACATCATATGCTGAGAAAGAGAATCCTAGTATATTCTCTCTCCTACATGTTTTGATCTATGACAAACAGAAACATTATATTACTGTTTGCTGATGCCTTAATAACTCTGATAATAACTGATAGTTTAAACACACTTGTGTTTCTTCAGAGTGGAGCTTTGGGTGAAGCTTTTCATACATTTGTCACAACAGTACGGTTTGTGTCCTGTGTGGATTCTCTCATGCACTGTGAGGCTAGATGATGAGTAGAACCGTTTGTCACAGTGTTGACATTGGTACTCTTTGACTCCAGTGTGGATTCTCTCATGCTGTGAGAGATGAGACGATGTGTAGAACCGTTTGTCACAGTGTTGACATTGGTACTCTTTGAGTCCAGTGTGGATACGCTCATGATATTGGTATGAGTAGTAGGAACTGAAGACTTTCCCACATTCCTGACATGGGTAGATTTTTTCCTTTGTGTGAATGTTTCTGTGATCATTGTAAGAACCTTTATGGGTGAATCTCTGGCCACAGTCCTCACAGCTGTACGACTTCTCTCCAGTGTGAATACGTTGGTGGACTTTGAGGTGTTCTGATCGAGCGAAGGTTTTCCCACAAAGGTCACAGCTGTACGACTTCTCTCCGGTGTGAATACGTTGATGGTCTTTGAGGGTTCCTGATCGAGTGAAGGTGTCCCCACACTGGTCACAGCTGAACGGCTTCTCCCCAGTGTGAATACGTTGGTGGCGTTTGAGGTTTCCTGCTTCAGTGAAGGTTGTCCCACATTGGTCACAGCTGAACGGCTTCTCTCCAGTGTGAATACGTTGGTGGACTTTGAGGTTTCCTGATGTAGTGAAGGTTTCCCCACACTGGTCACACCTGTACGGCTTCTCTCCAGTGTGAATACGTTGGTGGCGTTTGAGGTGTCCTGATGTAGTGAAGGTTTTGCCACACTGGTCACAGCTGTACGGCTTGTCTCCAGTGTGAATACTTTGGTGGCGTTTGAGGGATCCTGCTTGAGTGAAGGTTTCCCCACACTGGTCACAGCTGTACGGCTTCTCTCCGGTGTGGATTCTCTGATGAATTGTTAAGTTTGACCTCCATATGAACTCTTTCTTACACTGTTGACAGCGGTGAGGTTTAGGTTTCTTTGTTCCTTTTTGTTTCTGTAGCGACAGACAGACAGAGATACAAAGACAGAGTATGAGTGAGGCAGAGATGTGCAGTCAGGGTCGGCAGTAGGGATGGGAATCGTTAGGATTTTACAACAAATGAAAAGAAGACAAGGACTTTAATACTCAAATATATTGGAGACACAGGTCACACACATTAGGGTGGGGCCAGTCATCTCACAGAAGGGACACTGACAGGACAAGACAATGTTTACCAAAATAAAACAGGAAACGGGGAAATATGAAAGATGACACCAGAAAATAGGGAGCTTGACAAGTCTTGACAATTGCCAATAGACATAAATAGATATCTATCAATAACAGAAGTATCAAGAATCATTTTTATTCTTCTCTCCATTAGAAATTATATCATGATATTAAAAGACTCAACAGTTACATTATAACTTTGTCAAGTTAAATTGTTAATCCCACTCCCTGCTTCCCCACTATGCAGATGCTTTGCAGCTTTCTCTAACCTCAAACCTGTTGAACCCTTTGTAGATTCAACATTTCTCAATAGTTTCACTTCCTCAACACTTCCAGTTCGGTGCAGCAAAACAAAAAGGGGGCAGTCGTTGCAGAAGGCATAAGCTGACTTGTTAGCCTCCACATGAGTCCCCTGACTGCAAAAGAACAACAGACGTTTTAGTCACCACATCTAAAAGCTTTCACACACTCACCTCAACATCTCTAAACATCTGAGGGGTATAGTACAAAGCAAACTCAACAGAGCCTGGCTCTCTTTTCTTGATCTGGTTCAACATAATCTAAACCCTCGCTCAGAGCTGACCGGTATCACAAAGGCAGTTATCAACTTCTTATGTTGAACAAGGGTTTCAGTCTCTGTGGGCATTCCCCATTAAAGGGGGCTTGACTCGGCTTCTGCATAAAGTACTGATCCTGTGCCGCTAACTTTACACAAACGGACTGACTGTGAGCAGCTGACATAAAGAAAGAAATGTGTTGCTTACTTCACTCACTCAAGAGGAAGAGTTTGTCAGTCTGAATTATCACAGAACAGCAGACACAGAGCTGAAAGCAAAACTGTTGGCCCCCATAAAAACAAAAATTGTCACTTTCACTCCCTCTGCTCCGCGACTCTTCAAATCCATGTATTCTGTTAATTCCACCATGAACAATCTCCTGAAACCAAAGACGCATATCTTGCACTCCTTCATCCCAAAATAATGCAACACTTTCCTATCTTTCTTCCACTCCAAAATGTAAAACACACACACAGCAATCTAACAAACTCCTTCTCCATCTTCCCCCAACCTGGAACCTGGAACAGTTTTTCCTCCTTTCACCCATAAAAGCATCCGACCTTTCTAAAATTCTCTCTAGCATTAAACTCTCAACATTCAAAGTTGATTATTTGTCATATGTGCAAGACATGATTGAGTCTCAGGCCACCAATGCAATGTAACATTTAGAAAATGTATAAGAGAAACACACAAGTGAAGAGAGCAACCTGTGACCTAAATAAACACACAGTAGTGCAAAGACATGCAGACGTACACATTTGGAGTGTAGAGTATAATGTAGCCGACTGAAATGCTCTGTAGCTGGACACAAACTCCCCTCTCCCAACCCCACATCCCTGTTAAAATCAATAATGTTTTGCCATAATCGAGCAGCCCTAGTATGTAGAGTATAATGTAGTAGGGCTGCACGATATTGCCCAAAATGATTATCACGTTTATTTTGGTCAATATTGATATCACGATATTTTACCATGATTATTCAGTAATTTTAGTGAGTAAAATATTTTGATTGGATTGTCACGTAAACATAACAGCGCTTTCATATCCATGTGATCGGCTATGCAATATTACTGATAATGTACATATATTTGCATAAATATAATAATTATTTACCTGAAGTCATTGCATCTCCTAAAAGCAAAATATAAAATATTTTACTCCATTCATTGTACCTGCATAATGGATGTGTATAAAACTTGATTTTGAACTAAATAAAATTGTGCCCACAATGTATAACTAAAATAAGTATGTTATGAGCTGCGCCCTGTCAAAATAAATCACAACCTATATGGCTCTACTACGTCGGAATTTAATTTGAAATGAAGGAGACGGGAAGTGGCAGGTAACACTCAGCAACACGTTAGTTAACTGTTGCTGCCTCTCATGCCTTTACTCGCAACGCGAGGTTTCATCTTCGCTTCAGGTCGTGTGTACGCCGAGGCACTGACTGTATGGAGTTATTAGCAACCCTGAGAGCTTGTCTAATAACTGGAATAGTCATTGCAAACCCACTAAGTTCTTATGTAATGAAAACATAGTTCAATACGCCAGTATATAGGAACGACCAAGGATACGAACTAGCAACGGTGGAATAGTCTACTCGCCCAGCTAGACTGTCTGCTTCAGCTGACTGAAGGCTCCGGCTCAGCTGTTAGCCACAGAGCTACTGTTTTGCTAACAACTCAAGACTCACACACTGTATAAACAGTAATTCTAAATCAGCCAACATATTTAACAAGAGCTCCATCTAGCTAACAAAGCAATAGCCCCCAAAATCAATAACACAATTCACGGAGAAAATGACTGCCGAACATTTACATGGCGGGCTGCAGCCTGAAGTGACTGTATAGGCTAACTGTCAATATGCGGCCAAACGTACTCATGTCGTGTTGACTGGAGTCCTGTCGGACATTAACCATGACTCCTGTGTTCCCTGCTCTCCTGATACATGCAAAGTTGTGTTGAAAAAGTATTCCATTGTTTTTTGAACGAGTAGTAGCCCTGTTTGTGGACGTCTATCCATCAAAACTATGACGTAGTCCTTAGGTGACCTGTTCGCTATACATTATACTCTTGACAGCGGTCTGTCTTGCTGGACATAACAGACCTGGCAAAGTGTCATGTAATAATGGGTTATAAATCCGGATGGAGTGCTTTCTATCTATGCGGGCAGAAAATTGTTCACACTTTGGGGGCGGAGCAACTGGACTTTGATTGACAGCTCTCGGGGAACCTGGGGTTGCCAGGTTGGAGCATGGACAGGCACATGATCAGCGAGTGGTTTGGGGAGTGATTGATTTGCTTCGCAGCTGAGCACACATTTAAAATATCGCACATTCATGTTACACGTCATCGTGGGAAGCCAATATCGTCATCGCGATGAAATTTCGATACATTGTGCAGCCCTATAATGTAGCTGACTGAAATGCTCTGTAGCTGGACACAAACTCCCCTCTCCCAACCCCACATCCCTGTTAAAATCAATAATGTTTTGCCATAATCGAGCAGCCCTAGTATGTAGTCCTAAATTGATTGAGTTTCAGCAGAAATAGTTTTATAATCAGTTTTATTTATGTAGCCCGATATCGCAGACAGACAGTAATGTGCGTCAGGGGGCTTACGATCTGTACAGACAGTAATACGACACCCTTTGTCCTTAGACCCAGGAGGCTGAGGAACAACTCCCCCATAAAGAAACACTTTAACAGGTAAAAACAGAAGAAACGTCATAATAACACCATAGTGATATAAAGTGTATAGTCACCGTTTGTGGAGAACTCATGCTTCTTCCTCGGTGGCAGCAGATAGTAACCAGAGACGGTGTTTGTGTGTCGAGCTCACAGACGTTTGGTCAGACCACGGACCTGTAAAGAAAAGGTGACAATGATTAGCTAATGTAAGCTAAACCAACTAGTGTGCTAGCGCTGTTTGATAGCATGTGCTGCTAGGTAGTGAGCAACGTTCTTAAATCAACCATCAACATCATTCAGTGATCAGCAGTGTTACAGGGTGTAACAGTCAGTTTGATAACATGTAGCGCCACTAGGTGTCGCCTCCTCTTGTTTTCTGTCTGCTTGTATATCAGTACGCTGAGCATTATTTCTTGCCCTGTGAATATAATGGCTATCTATCTACGGACTAGTGATGTATTACCAAACGTTTAGTTTAGTTAGGTTGCTTCTTCTGCTGTGTCCGGCTGAGGACAGCCGTATTATAAACATGGAATATGTAACAGTGCAGTTGTTTATTTGTGCTTTGAGTGAGCTCTAACTAAGTAGTTGGTTTTGATATGTTAACAAGGTAAGGAGGAAGACAATAGGCTCGTCTGAGATGAGCTGCAACACGCCTCAAAACACAAGTAGACGGTTAGTCGGGGGAGGGACCAAAAACAGTGACTTGAAATACTGCAATTGAACAGAAACTGAAAGAGAAAACAACAAGAAATACTTCTAATGGAGCACAACTCAAAACAAGAAACAAGATATAACCCCATAAATCTTTTGCCAGTTCCTACATTTCATTTTAGCATACATGATGAACACAGAAGATACTTTACTGATCAAACAAATGGGGCTTAGTAGTTCACCCTTGACTACACTAATATGATAGATGGATTAACCAAAACACTTTTAAACAGTAAGTTTCAGTCCAGCATATGTCTGCTTGTTATTTTTCATTCTTTAGCTCACACTGTCGGTTATGGTTTACTGACACTGGAGCCTGTTTTAATATCCCCATGTCCACCGCAGGAACAGTGATGCAAACAGACGTTAAGTAAAGGGAAAAGTTTGGACCTGAACATGGACATCTTTGATTTCCACTCACGCACAAAAGATAAAAATAAAAGACAAACCCAGAACATACAGATAAGAACCTTGGCGACACGGTTTAGTGATTACGTATGAAAGAGCAGGAGCCTTTAGTAAAAGTTCACTCCAGATATGGGCGGTGTAGCTCTGAGACTCTGCTGTGTGTAAGGCAAGCTGAGGCTAATACTGTAGGCTACATGTCCTGCTGGGAGTTTGAAAGATAATAACGACCCCTATCTTGTGTAGAAAACGACCTATACAACAGTACCTGTACCAGAGGCGAGTAGACGTTACAATGTAGCGGGAAAGAGCCATAACAGTAAACAGTAAACGCGGGAGTCGCCGCCATGTTTGTTTCTCTGCAGCTACACTTTAGTGAAAGTAAGACAAAGTCCGCTCATTCCACTATATTACCTTAAACTAAAACGATCTCTCAACATTCGTTAACAAACTACAACAATCACGGTGAGGTTTAGAAACATTACCAACCTGATAAATAAAGATGAGACGGTGAAGAGGCTTGCGTTGTCTGCTGAATCTTCCAGTGTTGTGATAAAAGACCGCGCATGCGCAGCTCCTAACCAGATTCTTCTTCTCCTTCATATAGACTTCCGTCAGTGTAGACGTTGCTGAGCGCATTACTACCACCCAGTGGTCAAAGTCGAGACACTGCAGGTGAATGGGGTATAATGTTATCTTATAGATATCATGAAACTTTGCCAGTTGATTACTGACATTGGAGCTTTTCTTTTTGCCATTGTATCTCATTGTAACAAATAGGATTATGTACATTTGGTAATATCTAACTAATTATGTATAAATGTGTTGGACAGTTCTTAACAGGATTTTAGTAGTTTCATCTTCTCCTCAGTAGTTTCCTTTGTTTGATGCAGGCCAATAATTTCACTCCTCTGAAACAGTTTCATCTTTTTCCCAAACCACAGCATATGTCTTCTGACATGGTGGTTTAAGAAATAAGAAGCTATTCACTGCATCAGTTAGGGTTACATAACTTTTTGCCAACTGAAAAATATTAATTCCTGCAGTTTTTGACCGATAGAGGGCTCTTGCCTATTTGCCTAGTAAAATCCAGGTGGGGACTTTTCTTTGGCGAGGCAGTTTCTAAATCTAAAATGCTGAGCTCTGTCCTGCAGTCTGCGGGTTGTCCTGTAGATGGCAGCATCTCTCTGCTCAGATCAACACAGCTGGAGGAAGAACACACATCTTATAGTGGAGTCTCTGGCTGTGTTCAAAAAGCCATACTAACGTTCTTCTCATACTAACATCCTACTCATACTAAAAGCCCTACTAACGTCCTACTCATACTAAAAGCCATACTAACGTCCTACTCATACTAAAGTCCTACTCATACTAACGGCTTACTCATACTAATGTCCTACTCATCCTACTCATACTAACGGCTTACTCATACTAATGTCCTACTCATACTAATTTCCTACTCATACTCATTTTGACGTCATGTTGAGTTTCTCATTTGACCCCATACAAGTTGTAATAAACAATTCACTAACATGTCCAAGTGTCCCTGGGCAAAGAGACACTGAACCCTAAATGTCTCCTGATAGTTAGCTTGCACCCTGCGTGGTAGCTGCTGCTGCTATCGGTGTATGAATGTGTGTGTGAATGGTAACGTGGGAATGGGAACAAGTCTCCCTTGAAAAAGAGTCTCTGGTCTCAATGGGACTTACCTGTATAAATAAAGGATGTATTCTATATTAAAAAAAATAAGTAGGACACAAGAAGGTTGTTTAGAACAGACCGTTTGACATTCACATACAGACAACAACCGCAGCCAACCGAGCTGTGAGCTAACCCAATGCTGTCGCCCTGTTTTCTACAGCCCATTAAGTTATCAAAGCGCTTTGATCTAGTAAAATGAATTAATTATTAATATTATTAATATTATTACAGGCTTTGTGAATGTAAACAAATCCCCCTCCTCTGAAACTACACACTGCACCTTTAAGAGGGAAGAATAATGTGGCGGCAGTGGCGAAGTGGGTAGGGAGCTCACCTCTGGTGTAAAGGGTCGGAGGTTCGATCCCCTGTCTCCCCGCCACATGTCGAAGTGGGCAAATCTTGACATTGGGTTTACTCTTCATATTCTTGGATGAATGAGGGTCAACCACAGAATCTTTGTATCCTTATTGATAGGAGGAAACTTATATGAAAACAGGGCTCTGCATTTATTACACAACACATTCACAGATCAAATGTTTAGAGATACAAACCTAATATATTCAGTCAACTACATGTTATATTGTGTTGACTGTATTCATGTAACCTAACATTAATAATGTCATATGCACATTAACAATTACAGCAGCAGTCATTGGCAATGACATTCTTAAGTCCCAGGCTTCTCTCAACAATGTGATATAGAAGAAGAAGAAAACGTGAAGAGAGCAACACCTGAGACACAAATAAACCCAACAGTAGAGCAAGGACACAGTGCAGATTAAAGTGAAGAGTTAAGATGCATCTTATAAGTAAATTGAGAATGCAAAATGAAATGAACTAAGTGTAGACTAAATAGAATACTGTGTGGGTAAATAGCATTAAAAGATAACTAGTGAAATAGGATACTGTTCATGTAATAGAATAATGTTCTATAGGGAGAGGGCAGTGTGGAGGGTGAGGGGATGGCATCGTCTGTGGACCTGTTTGCCCTGTATGTAAACTGAGATAGATAGATAGATAGATAGATAGATAGATAGATAGATAGATAGATAGATAGATAGATAGATAGATAGATAGATAGATAGATAGATAGATAGATAGATAGATAGATAGATAGGCCTGTATGCAAACTGCAGGGGGTCCAGTGAGTCATCATTGTTTGCTGATGCCTTAATAACTCTGATAATAAAATACATGTGAAATACAGATGTGTCTGTTGTATCTGTTCCACAGAAACAATGCTGAAATGTATTTGATTTATTCAGTCCAATATTTAATAAAATGCCAAAAACAGCTCAAAACTTTAAGCAGTATAAGAATCTGGAGATAACATGATATAATGTTCAATTCAAACATTCAAAAATACTTCAAGCTGAAAACAAAGAAACTGTATTCATAAACAAGTTGCTAAAAGTGAATATGGTTAAGGATGGGTGACTCATTCTGCCCATTAAAGGATTATTTCACACTTTTAAAACATTTTTCATGTCTTTCTTGAAATATTTCAACTAACAAAATGATTACAATTTCTAAATATTCAACATTATGAGTTTTCACTTTCGCTCCCTATCATACTTCTTCAGCTGAATCATATACATTCAAGCTAGCAATGCAGTTTAGCTCCAAGCCAATTAAAGGACTCTTTCAGTTTTTCAGATAGTTCATACTCCTAATAATTCATAATTCATTTTCTAAATAAAACAGTTCATTAGAATAAACATATGCATTATTGAATACAACTTTAAATTGATTCAAAATAACAAAGAAAATAAATGGTTTCAAACATTAAAAAGACAACTGCATGCAGAGCTGTTAAAACATTTCAAAAACTACATAACTAATATAAAATTTGACCAGAAAGACCTCAACAAAATGTAAAATAGGATGGAATCAGATAAACTCTTGGAAATGAGTGTCTACAACAGAATATTGTTATACTTATTTCACATGAAAACAGGGCTCTGCATTTATTACATGATATATTCACACATCATATGCTGAGAAAGAAAATCCTAGTATATTCTCTCTCCTACATGTTTTGATCTATGACAAACAGAAACAGTATATAATAGTTTGCTGATGTCTTAATAACTCTGATAATAACTGATAGTTTAAACACACTTGTGTTTCTTCAGAGTGGAGCTTTGGCTGAAGCTTTTCATACATTTGACACAACAGTACGGTTTGTGTCCTGTGTGGATTCTCTCATGCTGTGAGAGATGAGACGATGAGTAGAACCGTTTGTCACAGTGTTGACATTGGTACTCTTTGAGTCCAGTGTGGATACGCTCATGAGCCCGGTGTGAGCCGTAGGAACTGAAGACTTTCCCACATTCCTGACATGGGTAGATTTTTTCCTTTGTGTGAATGTTTCTGTGAGTATTGTAATGACCTAGCTGGGTGAAACTCTGGCCACAGTCCTCACAGCTGAACGGCTTCTCTCCAGTGTGAATAAGTTGGTGGACTTTGAGGGTTCCTGATGTAGTGAAGGTTGTCCCACACTGGTCACAGCTGTACGACTTCTCTCCAGTGTGAATACGTTGGTGGACTTTGAGGGATCCTACTTGAGTGAATGTTTTCCCACACTGGTCACAGTTGTACGGCTTCTCTCCGGTGTGGATTCTCTGATGAATAGTTAGGTCTGACCTCCACCTGAACTCTTTCTTACACTGTTGACAGCAGTGAGGTTTAGGTTTCTTTGTTCCTTTTTGTTTCTGCAGCGACAGACAGACGGACAGAAATACAAAGACAGAGTATGAGTGAGGCAGAGATGTGCAGTCAGGGTCGGCAGTAGAGATGGGAATCGTTAGGATTTTACAACTAATGAATAGAAGACAAGGACTTTAATACTCAAAGACATTGGAGACACAGGTCACACACATTAGGGTGGGGCCAGTAATCACACAGAAGGGACACTGACAGGACAAGACAATGTTTACCAAAATAAAACAGGAAACGGGGAAAAATGAAAGATGACACCAGAAAATAGGGAGCTTGACAAGTCTTGACAATTGCCAATAGACATAAATAGATATCTATCAATAACAGAAGTATCAAGAATCATTTTGATTCTCCATTAGAAATGATATCATGATATTAAAAGACTCAACAGTTACATTATAACTTTGTCAAGTTAAATTGTTAATCCCACTCCCTGCTTCCCCACTATGCAGATGCTTTGCAGCTTTCTCTAACCTCAAACCTGTTGAACCCTTTGTAGATTCAACATTTCTCAATATTTTCACTTCCTCAACACTTCCAGTTCGGTGCGGCAAAACAAAAAGGGGGCAGTCGTTGCAGAAGGCATAAGCTGACTTGTTAGCCTCCACATGAGTGATCGATTTAATATTATCAAATCAAAGCAATAAAATAGTTTCTGCTGGTGTCTTTGAGCTTGGAATCAGTGATCACTGCCCGGTGGCCTGTATCAGAAGTATTCATCTTAAAAAATCTCAACCCAAAATCATCATTAAGCGTAATTTTAAAGGTTTTAACGAGCAAGCATTTTTAAATGAACTCTATCAAAGTGACATTCATCTCACAAGTGAAATATCTGATGTGGAATTGGCCTTAGAATTTTTCACCAATACTTTCTCCTCCATTTTGAACAAGCATGCACCCCTTAAAAAGCACAGAGTAAAAAATAGATCAAACCCCTGGTTCACAAATGAATTGTCCGATATATTTGCAGAGAGAAATAAAGCATGGTCCCTAGCTAGACGCTCTGGTGAAAACTCCAAGTGGACTGCTTTCAGACAAATCAGAAATAGGTGCATATCCATGGTTAGGAAAGCTAAATCAGACTACTACCTCGAACTAATTTCAAACTGCTACTCCAACCCTGCACTATTTTGGAAGGCTGTGAATTATAACAAAAATAATTCTAGCACTGTTCCCAGTCAGTTAAAAATAAATGATCAGATTTTAAATGATCAGAAAGAAATTGGTTTAGCTTTCAATAAACACTTTATAGCTGCTGGTAAACTCTTTCACAATGGAGTATCTACGCCTTCTACGCCTACCACCACGAGAAATAAAAATAGCATACCACCTGTCTCTAAAACTCCTCTTTTCAGCCTTGTTCAAGTCCCAACAAGTATTGTTGTAGATGCGCTTCTTGCCATCAACCCCAGGAAGTACATGGGAGAGGACAATTTGGACCCATTTTCAATAAATCTCTCTGCACTTATCATATCAAAACAAATAACCCATATTTTTAATCTTTCCATCTCCTCTGGTATTGTTCCTAAAGTCTGGAAAAAAGCTCACGTCATTCCATTACATAAAGGGGGTGACAAAAGTGATCTTAACAATTACAGGCCAATTTCCAAACTCCCATGCCTGGCAAAAATTCTAGAATCAGTCATTAATACTCAGTTGAAATCCTTTTTATCCAGTGCTTCCATTTTGAGTCCATTTCAATCTGGTTTTAGGGCAGGCCACAGTACTGTATCTGCTGTCACTTTGGTCTTAGACAACATTGTTACAGCTATCGATAAAAAAATGCACTGTGCAGCACTTTTTGTTGATCTGTCAAAAGCTTTTGATACTTTAGATCACCATTTGCTTTTAGAGAGGCTGCATGAAATTGGTTTTGATTATTCTACATGTAGCTGGTTTAGGGACTATCTCTCTGATAGACAGCAGTCAGTTAAGCTGGGAAGCTACCAAACTGAGTTTTTAACAGTTACAAATGGTGTTCCGCAGGGCTCAATTTTAGGTCCAGTCCTATTCACAATTTACATCAATAACATTGTTTCATCACTACAAAACTGCCATGCCCATTTGTATGCGGACGACACTGTACTGTATTGCATTTCTGATTCAGTGCAACAATCTGTTCAGAACCTACAGAGCTCTTTTAACACCCTGCAGAACTGTCTAGTGGATCTCAGGCTTGTCCTTAATATAGAAAAAACAAAATATATGTGCTTTTCCAGAGCAAGAATTACACATTTTAATGATCTTATTATTCACACAAATAATGGATCTCATATTGAAAGAGTCACTGAATATAAATATCTTGGCATCTGGATAGATGAAAAACTCTCTTTTACATTTCACATAAAAAATCTTGTCTGTCGTCTCCGACAAAAGATTGGCTATTTTTATAGGAATAAAGCCACCTTCCCGTTGTTCAGTAGGAAAAGGATTATTGAGGCAGTTTTTATGTCTGTCCTTGATTACGGTGATGTGGTTTATCGGCATGCATCTCGTTCATGCCTTAAACTCCTAGACTCTGTATTTCACTCTGCTTTGAGATTCATTACAGGAGATGCTTATGATACACACCATTGTGTTTTATATGAAAAGGTTGGGTGGTCCTCCCTTAAGGAGAGACGTGATGCACATTGGCATATTTTTATATATAAAGCTCTGACTGGAAAGCTACCACTATATTTGACAGAAATGCTGCTTATTTCAGATGGGCTTTATCAAACCCGCTCAACTGACATGCTCATGTTATATGTCCCCTATGCCCGGTCTGAGCTTGGTAAAACCGCTTTTAGCCATAGTGCCCCTGACTCCTGGAACAGCCTACAACATACAATTAAAATAAATACACTCATAACTGTTAACCAATTTAAAATTATTATTTTGAATCAGCCCCTCTACACTTGTAACTGTTTTAATTAGGCTTATGTCTCTCATTCAATTGATCTGAATGTTTTAAATTGTTGTTGTCTGTGTGTGTGTGTGTGTGTGTGTGTGTAAACTTGTTATGTATTCTCATTGTATATTGTGTATCTGTACAAACTCGACGTCATTGTAAAAGAGGGTCACCCCTCAATTGATCTTTCGAGGTTAAATAAAGGAAAATGAAAAATGAATAAATGAGTCCCCTGACTGCAAAAGAACAACAGACGTTTTAGTCAGCACATCTAAAAGCTTTCACACACTCACCTCAACATCTCTAAACATCTGAGGGGTATAGTACAAAGCAAACTCAACAGAGCCTGGCTCTCTTTTCTTGATCTGGTTCAACATAATCTAAACCCTCGCTCAGAGCTGACTGGTATCACAAAGGCAGTTATCAACTTCTTATGTTGAACGAGGGTTTCAGTCTCTGTGGGCATTCCCCATTAAAGGGGGCTTGACTCGGCTTCTGCATAAAGTACTGATCCTGTGCCGCTAACTTTACACAAACGGACTGACTGTGAGCAGCTGACATAAAGAAAGAAATGTGTTGCTTACTTCACTCACTCAAGAGGAAGAGTTTGTCAGTCTGAATTATCACAGAAAAGCAGACAGAGCTGAAAGCAAAACTGTTGGCCCCATAAAAACAAAAAATGTAACTTTCACTCCCTCTGCGACTCTTCAAATCCATGTATTCTGTTAATTCCACCATGAACAATCGCCTGAAACCAAAGACGCATATCTTGCACTCCTTCATCCCAAAATAATGCAACACTTTCCTATCATTCTTCCACTCCAAAATGTAAAACACACACACAGCAATCTAACAAACTCCTTCTCCATCTTCCCCCAACCTGGAACCTGGAACAGTTTTTCCTCCTTTCACCCATAAAAGCATCTGACCTTTCTAAAATTCTCTCTAGCATTAAACTCTCAACATTCAAAGTTGATTATTTGTCATATGTGCAAGACATGATTGAGTCTCAAGCCACCAATGCAATGTAACATTTAGAAAATGTATAAGAGAAACACACAAGTGAAGAGAGCAACCTGTGACCTAAATAAACACACAGTAGTGCAAAGACATGCAGACGTACACATTTGGAGTGTAGAGTATAATGTAGCTGACTGAAATGCTCTGTAGCTGGACACAAACTCCCCTCTCCCAACCCCACATCCCTGTTAAAATCAATAATGTTTTGCCATAATCGAGCAGCCCTAGTATGTAGTCCTAAATTGATTGAGTTTCAGCAGAAATAGTTTTATAATCAGTTTTATTTATGTAGCCCGATATCGCAGCCAGACAGTAATGTCCGTCAGTGTGCTTACGATCTGTACAGACAGTAATACGACACCCTTTGTCCTTAGACCCAGGAGGCTGAGGAACAACTCCCCCATAAAGAAACACTTTAACAGGTAAAAACAGAAGAAACGTCATAATAACACCATAGAAACATAAAGTGTATAGTCACCGTTTGTGGAGAACTCATGCTTCTTCCTCGGTGGCAGCAGATAGTAACCAGAGACGGTGTTTGTGTGTCGAGCTCACAGACGTTTGGTCAGACCACAGACCTGTAAAGAAAAGGTGACAATGATTAGCTAATGTAAGTTAAACCAACTAGTGGGCTAGCGCTGTTTGATAGCATGTGCTGCTAGGTAGTGAGCAACGTTCTTAAATCAACCATCAACGTCATTCAGTGATCAGCAGTGTTACAGGGTGTAACAGTCAGTTTGATAACATGTAGCGCCACTAGGTGTCGCCTCCTCTTGTTTTCTGTCTGCTTGTATATCAGTACGCTGAGCATTATTTCTTGCCCTGTGAATATAATGGCTATCTATCTACGGACTAGTGATGTATTACCAAACGTTTAGTTTAGTTAGGTTGCTTCTTCTGCTGTGTCCGGCTGAGGACAGCCGTATTATAAACAGGGGGAATATGGACTGAAATAACATAGTTAGGAGAATTTAGTGCATTTGGGTCGCTTTAAATTGAGTAAATTCACGTTTATTCCCGTTAATTCCCAAAATTCCTGTTAATTCCCATAAATTCCCGTTAATTCCCATGGAAAGTTTCCAACTTTGAAAATTCCCGGAATTTTGCAACCCTACTTACCTATAAGATGCACAGTACTGTTTAACCCTGTTTGCCCTAATCTAAGTCTTGTAATGATGGTTTGTTCTCTGGAGTTCCTTCCTCAGATGTCCCTTCCTCCTACTTTGGACTCTATATTGTGTAGATGGCCTTTAGTTCCTGTGTGCCACTGTTTATAGACACTATTTCTGCCTTATCTTCATTGGACACTGCTGTCTTCTCTGCATCTTTTAGCACTGGGTACAGCAACTCTCTGAACCCCCCTCATCTTTTCTACATTCCCCATACCGTACTTATAGGAGTTGACCTGCCTGTGTTATTACAAAACTCCCTCCAACTTTATTTCTTTGCCTTCTTCACTACTAGAGAGAGAGAGAGAGAGACACTAGGTGAGTACTACATGGAGAGAGATACTTCTCGTACCTGAGCCAGAGCTTTTTTATAATATACTGGGTTTCCTAGTTCACTACTTTAATTTAAGGTTGGCCGGGAATCAAGAGGAATGCGGAGTTTGGAGTTCTCAAAGATGGCTGGCTTATTGAAGTTGCAGACATCACATGGCATTTCAGCAGTCAGGTCACAGTTAACGGCTACATTCTAATGAAGCAACAGGAGCAGCTAAGATCTGTGTGTGTGTGTGTGTGTGTGTGTGTGTGTGTGTTGCAGCTATGCATGTGTTGCAACAGGGAGATTGACAGCAACAACTGCTAGTAGCTGACAAGGCTGACCTCATGTGCTCCCTACATCAGAATAGCTTCTGTAATAAGAGACATATCCCTGTCTGTCCTTCATAACCTTTCCCTATTGGCCTAAATCCTATCTGTTCTGCTTTCTAGTTGTTTCTAACCAAAGTAAACTGATTAGAGCTTGAAAATCTAGGACAAACTAAGTTTATAATCAATTAGATTCTGAAAAGTATGAGTTCTCTTTAACATTCTAAACGCTCTATTCCTGTCTTTAACAGCTGTGCTGCATTCCTCTGTCCCCCATATCTAGTATTACCATGTAAACATCTGGTCAATGATGGAATTCCTTTTTCTCTACTTATGACATCTATTGCAGCATGTCCGTCCTGGGAGAGGGATTACTTTGTCAACTCTCCCTGAGATTTAAAAAAATAAATCCCGGTAAAGGGTTTTTTACTGGAGTTTTTCTCAGCCGAGCTAAGGGTGTAAGGGCAGGGCGTCATATTGTATGGAATATAAAGCCCACTGAGGCAAATGTCTATTTGTGATATTGGGCTGCGATACAAATAAAACTGATTTGATTTGATTCATTCTCCCTCTACTTCTGGGTATGGCTGTGTATGCTGCCGTTAATATTACTTCTCTAAATGTCCCATCAATGTCTTCTAGTGTAACCCAGAACATACAGAGAAGAACCTTGGCGACACAGAAAGGTTTCCTTGTGTTGTGATTACGTATGAAAGAGCAGAAGCCTTTAGTAAAAGTTCACTCCAGATATGGGCGGTGTAGCTCTGAGACTCTGCTGTGTGTAAGGCAAGCTGAGGCTAATACTGTAGGCTACATGTCCTGCTGGGAGTTTGAAAGATAATAACGACCCCTATCTTGTGATAGAAAACGACCTATACAACAGTACCTGTACCAGAGGCGAGTTGACGTTATAATGTAGCGGGAAAGAGCCTTAACAGTAAACAGTAAACGCGGGAGTCGGCGCCATGTTTGTTTCTCTGCAGCTACACTTTAGTGAAAGTAAGACAAACTCCGCTCATTTCACTATATTACCTTAAACTAAAACGATCTCTCAACGTTCGTTAACAAACTACAACAATCACGGTGAGGTTTAGAAACATTACCAACCTGATAAATAAAGATGAGACGGCGAAGAGGCTTGCCTTGTCTGCTGAATCTTCCAATGTTGTGAGAAAATACCGCGCATGCGCAGCTCATGACCAGATTCTTCTTCTCCTTCATAGACTTCCGTCAGTGTAGACGTTGCTGAGGGCATTTCTACCACCCAGTGGTCAAAGTCGAGACACACACACACACACACACACACACACACACACACACACACACACACACACACACACACACACACACACACCTGACAGATCAGAAATCAATCTAACCAACGCAGTACAGAAAATGAATAATAACTGACAATAAATATAATACCATAACAAGCATTATTTAATTGCTCTATTCTGCAGGTACTAGTAGCCTGCTGGCACCACC
The DNA here is from genome assembly GCF_949987685.1 of Ammodytes marinus. Lineage (NCBI taxonomy): Eukaryota > Metazoa > Chordata > Actinopteri > Uranoscopiformes > Ammodytidae > Ammodytes > Ammodytes marinus. The sequence continues at coordinate 300,726 of NC_137233.1, read as the reverse complement.
CTCGCTATTACTAATACTACTTGCAGTTGGTTCAATAGAAATAACACAAATCCCTTTCCCTCCCCCCCTCCCTCTATATCTCTCTCTCACTCACACACTGCCAACACAGCGTTTTGGATCTCAACAGTATTTGTATGTAACGTAGGCTACCTTCGACACGCCACATCAGTGTTGTAATGGGACCCCACGTCCATCCCGTTCTTCTTCATGAGCGCGATCGTGTGCTCGTACAGAGTGAACGGCAGCTCCGTTTTGACTATCTGGTAAGCTGTGTTTATGAGCTTCTCTAACCTGCCGTTGTTTTCACTCGTCGCTCGTCTCGCCCACATATTTAGCCGGAAGAAGGGTTGTCAGCAACCCGCTTAGCGATTAGACAGTTTATGTGGCTCCTGCTTTTATCGTGCGCTTCTATGGTCTGCTTTCTGTAGTTCTCATTCCCTTTAAACCCCCCCCCCGATCCGCTTTTGCAGGGAACTGTCTGCAAACCTGAGAGGCACCTATTTGGAGACGCATGGGGAAAGTGGAGTTCCACCGGAAGTGGATTTCATTGGTCAGAATTGTAACCTATTTGTTTTCTTCTTTTTGTTTTACTGCCGGAGTTCACCTAGCGGTGAATAATAATACACGGTTTCCACCGGTTATGGTGCTAGTACACAGTAAAATACGTCAGTTTGTTAAGGGTCCCAATGGCCAGGACGGTGGTAAAAAGTACATGTTGAGGTAGAAGATGAATGAAGCAACGAAGCTTTGTGTACATCTTCTGAAATCCGTCTGTTTAATTCACAATCATCACGAGTAGGTCAATCACATACAAATATCAACTCTTATAAATGAAACACAAAAAGTGCCACCACATTAAAATAAATAACTCATTTTAAAAAGTGCAAACACATCAAAACACACAACTCATTTTAAAAAGTGCAAACACATCAAAATACATTTTTTTATAAGAGTTTATATTTTTATGTGATGTGTGGGCATTTTTTGTGTCTTTCAGTGACCCCCACATTATTATTTAGTGTGTGTGTGTGTGTGTGTGTGTGTGTGTGTGTGTGTGTGTGTGTGTGTGTGTGTGTGTGTGTGTGTGTGTGTGTGTGTGTGTGTGTGTGTGTGTGTGTGTGTGTGTGTGTGTGTGTGTGTGTGTGTGTGTGTGTGTGTGTGTGTGTGTTGGAGAGGAAGGTGGGCCGTGAGCATGTGCCTTTTGGAGTCGTCCTCTAGCAGAGTCCAATGGCATCTGTAGACCAAACATGCAACATGTTATTGCGTCATCATGTTTAATATAGGCTACAAAGGTTTACCACTTGAAGAAATGATCCAGGTTGGATTCAGAATGACACAGTACCAAACTAAACATACTGCATGAGCAATAAAGATACATGATGTACCTAGCACTGACCACTTAGCTGCTTGAAAGCCTCCTTTTTCGTTTGGTCCTGAAGACAGGTGGTGTGTTGCCTCTGAGGGTTGCTTTTCCCTCCTCAGTGCTATACATAGTTATTTTATCTGAAACAATAGCTCAAACATTAGGCTAACGTTTGTGTAACTAATGTTAAGGTTGCTTGTGACCATAGTACTGCCTATCTGTCTAACAAACAATTAGGCCTATTTCTATTACAGTCCTATCTGTCTAACAAACAATTAGGCCTATTTCTAGTATAGTCCTATCTGTCTAACAAACAATTAGGCCTATTTCTAGTATTTCTAGCCATTCTCAATACTTTTATTTTAACAGTTGACAATTAGGCATATCTGTGTAACAAATATATAATTATCCTGACTTCCAAAAGCTGCTTGTCTTTTCCAGCCATTCTGATATGTCATTTATAGCTGTCAATCATTGAATGAAGCTGTCAAACGTACCTGCACTTATAGCTGTCAAATTTTGAAATCGTCTTCTAAACCAATGAAATCGAGAGTTCATGGTTTTCGACCAATGAAATGACGTTCGGGGAGGGACAACGCTTTTGACCAATGAACGAATGAACTGAGTTTGGGGCGTACAATTCTGACCAATGGAATTAGTTTGGGGCGTGGCCCCATCTTGCTTCCGGTGTAGTGGAGGTCCGTTTTCTCCATGCGTCTCCAAATAGGTACTCTTGGCAAACCTGGCAAAACATGCCGTTGTCGCCATTTGCAAGCCAAGGAAAAGCAGTCTTCCAGGACGGTAAGAAGACATTTTTAAAATCTGCCAGTTTGAAAAAGCCGGTAAGGCGGGAGGGCGGGGTAATAGCGTCTCTCGCGTGTACTTTAGCGAATCATGATGTTGTCAACAAAAAATACACAAACTGGTCACCAGTCAACTTGCCTTGAATATGATTTTACTGGCCCCGGGCCATCGGGCTATACGTCATGTCGAACCCTGAAATTGAGAATGCAAAATGAAATGAACTAAGTGTAAACAAAATAGAATACTGTGGGTGTAAATGGCATTAAAAGATAACTAGTGAAATAGGATACTATTCATGTAATAGAATACTGTTCTATAGGGAGAGGGCAGTGTGGAGGGTGAGGCACAGAGGTGTCGTCTGTGGACCTGTTTGCCCTGTATGTAAACTGAGATAGATAGATAGATAGATAGATAGATAGATAGATAGATAGATAGATAGATAGATAGATAGATAGATAGATAGATAGATAGATAGATAGATAGATAGATTTTTTATTTTTTATTTAACCTTTATTTAACCAGGAAAAAAACCTATTGAGATTAAAAATCTCTTTTTCAAAGGTGACCTGGCCAAGACAGGCAGCAGCACAATGAACCACAGTTACAGACAAACACACAGGGACAAAATTAAAATAGCACTATAAAATAAAGCAAATCAATTCACAATGCAACAATCCTAAATAGACCCATTTCTGTAACCAGGAAAAAAACCTATTAAAAACACTGACATCTTAGAGAGTCTAACTCAATTTCCTTAATTTTCGACTTAAAGGCATTCAACGAAATTAATTCAACAAGTCCTAGGTCTTTCTGCAGCGTATTCCACACAGTGGAGGCAGAGTACACAAAAGCCTTTTTACCCTGTTCTGTCCGTACATTGGGCACCGAAAGCAACACCAAGTCCTGCGAACGTAAAAAGTGTGGACCAGCACTTTTCCGCATGATAAGGGAGCATACATAGCTAGGTAGCACACCAAGTATTGCCTTGTAAATAAATGTGCCATAGTGACTGAGCCTACGAGTGGACAAAGCAGGCCATCCTACCCGAGAGTACAACTGGCAGTGGTGAGTGAATGGTACGCCGAGTGAATCATATTAAGACACTGAACAGAGGTATGCATATACAACAAATCACTACAGTCCAGAACAGATAAAAAAGTAGCAGCCACAAGTCGCTTTTTTACATTGAAAGAGAAACACAACTTATTTCTAAAATAAAAACCCAACTTTAGCCTCAGCGTTTTTACCAAATAGAGCACATGAGACTCAAAGGTGAGGGAGTCATCAATCAGAAAACCCAGGTATCAATAAGACGTAACCACCTGGATAACACTACCCTCCAGAGGGGACATTTTGTGGTCTGGCTCTAGAACTAGTAAACAACATGAGTTTGGTCTTATCTGCATTAAGAACAAGTTTCAGCTGAAGGCTATTTTGGACGACAATAAAAGCATTCTGCAAGTTTGCAATAGCCTGTTTAAGAGTCGGTGCAAAGCAATAAATAACTGTGTCATCAGCATAAAAATGGAAATTGGCATCCGACACGTTTTTATCAATATTATTAATGTAAATGGTGAATAGAAGTGGGCCTAATACAGAACCCTGGGGTACACCCTTACAGGTTGGTAAATTGTTTGAGTAGAGACCGTCATGTTTAATGCACTGGGTCCTATCACTGAGGTAGTTTTGGAACCAAGAGACTGCTTGCTCTGATAGTCCTGAGTTGAGGAGCCTGCTTTTTAGAACATCATGATCTACTGTGTCGAAAGCTTTGGACAAATCAGTAAACAGTGATGCAGTGTTGTTTCTTATCACGTGCTACAGAGATGTCATTTATCACCTTCAGTACCACTGTGGTAGTGCTATGTTTTTTTCTAAAACCTGATTGAAATGTAGACATAATGCCATTGGTCTGAAGAAAATCCTTGAGTTGGTCATTTACCAGGGATTCTAGAATTTTTGCCAAAACTGACAGATTTGATATTGGCCTGTAGTTGTTTAGCTTGGATGGGTCACCTCCTTTTAATAAAGGGAGAACAAATGCAGATTTCCATATGCCAGGAATTTCATTGTTTATCAATGTGAGGTTAAAAAGATAAGTGAGAGGTCCTGCTATCAAATCAGCTGCAATCTTTAAAAAGTATGGTTCAACAAGATCAGGCCCTGGAGGTTTTCCAGGATTTAAAGCTTTTAGGGCTTTTTGAACTTCCTGTTTAGTGAAAGGCGTAAAATTAAAAAGGCCTGCAGAGACTGGAACATCAGTACAGGGCTTCACAGTAGCAGAGCAACTGTTTTCAAACAGAGAGCCAGACAAAATAAAATGCTCATTAAAACAATTCAACATCTCCATTTTATCACTAACAGCAACAGAATCCTTCATAATAAAAGCTGGTAAAACATTAGAATCTTTGCTCACAGAAAGTGATTTTATAGCTTTCCAGAATTTCCTCGGGTCATTTAGGTTTTCGGTAGTGACAGACAGATAGTAATCTGATTTAGCTTGCTTAATAAAAGAGGAGCATCTATTTCTAAGTGTTCTAAAAACAAGCCAATCGGAGGAAATTCCAGTTTTCCTTGCCTTTGCCCAAGTCAAGTTACGTTGGTGAATAATGTCTGCTAGCTCAGGGGAAAACCATGGATTATCATGACCCTTTATTCTAAATAAAGATGGATAGAGCAATGGCTAGGCCTGTATGCAAACTGCAGGGGGTCCAGTGAGTCATCATTGTTTGCTGATGCCTTAATAACTCTGATAATAAAATGCATGTGAAATACAGATGTGTCTGTTGTATCTGTTCCACAGAAACAAAGCTGAAATGTATTTGATTTATTCAGTCCAATATTTAATAAAATGCCAAAAACAGCTCAAAACTTTAAGCAGTATAAGAATCAGGAAATAACATGATATAATGCTCAATTCAAACATTCAAAAATACTTCAAGATGAAAACAAAGAAACTGTATTCATAAACAAGTTGCTAAAAGTGAATATGGTTAAGGATGGGTGACTCATTCTGCCCATTAAAGGATTATTTCACACTTTTTAAAACATTTTTCATGTCTTTCTTTAAATATTTCAACTAACAAAATGATTACAATTTCTAAATATTCAACATTATGAGTTTTCACTTTCGCTCCCTATCATTCTTCTTCAGCTGAATCATATACATTCAAGCTAGCAATGCAGTTTAGCTCCAAGCCAATTAAAAGGACTCTTTCAGTTTTTCAGATAGTTCATACTCCTAATAATTCACAATTCATTTTCTAAATAAAACAGTTCATTATAATAAACATATGCATTATTGAATACAACTTTAAATTGATTCAAAATAACAAAGAAAATAAATGGTTTCAAACATTAAAAAGACAACTGCATACAGTCGTTAAAACATTTCAAAAATTACATAACTATTATAACATTTGACAAGAAAGACCTCAACAAAATGTAAAATAGGATGGAATCAGATAAACTCTTGGAAATGAGCGTCTACAACAGAATATGTTTATACTTATTTCACATGAAAACAGGGCTCTGCATTTATTACATGATATATTCACACATCATATGCTGAGAAAGAAAATCCTAGTATATTCTCTCTCCTACATGTTTTGATCTATGACAAACAGAGTAAATTATTGTTTGCTGATGCCTTAATAACTCTGATAATAACTGATAGTTTAAACACACTTGTGCTTCTTCAGGTGAGAGCTTGTGGTGAAGCTTTTCATACATTTGTCACAACAGTACGGTTTGTGTCCAGTGTGGATTCTCTCATGCTGTGAGAGATGAGACGATCTGTAGAACCGTTTGTCACAGTGTTGACATTGGTACTCTTTGACTCCAGTGTGGGTACGCTCATGATATCGGTGTGAGTCGTAGGAACTGAAGACTTTCCCACATTCCTGACATGGGTAGATTTTTTCCTTTGTGTGAATGTTTCTGTGTCTATTGTAAGGACTTTGATGGGTGAATCTCTGGCCACAGTCCTCACAGCTGTACGGCTTCTCTCCAGTGTGAATACGTCGGTGGACTTTGAGGTTTCCTGATTGAGCGAAGGTTTCACCACACTGGTCACACCTGTACGGCTTCTCTCCAGTGTGAATACGTTGGTGGACTTTGAGGTGTCCTGATCGAGTGAAGGTTTCGCCACACTGGTCACAGCTGTACGGCTTCTCTCCAGTGTGAATACGTTGGTGGACTTTGAGGCTTCCTTTTGTATTGAAGGATGTCCCACATTGGTCACAGCTGAACGGCTTCTCTCCGGTGTGAATACGTTGGTGGACTTTGAGGCTTCCTTTTGTAGTGAAGGATATCCCACATTGGTCACAGCTGTACGCCTTCTCTCCAGTGTGAATACGTTGGTGGACTTTGAGGTTTCCTGATTGAGTGAAGGTTTCCCCACACTGGTCACAGCTGTACGGCTTCTCTCCGGTGTGAATACGTTGGTGGACTTTGAGGCTTCCTTTTGTAGTGAAGGATATCCCACATTGGTCACAGCTGTACGACTTCTCTCCAGTGTGAATACGTTGGTGGACTTTGAGGTTTCCTGATTGAGTGAAGGTTTCCCCACACTGGTCACAGCTGTATGGCTTCTCTCCGGTGTGGATTCTCTGATGAATCGTTAAGGCCGCCCTCGATATAAACTCTTTCTTACACTGTTGACAGCGGTGAGGTTTAGGTTTCTTTGTTCCTTTTTGTTTCTGTAGCAACAGACAGACAGAAATACAAACACAGTGTATGAGTGAGGCAGAGATGTGCAGTCAGGGTCGGCAGTAGGGATGGGAATCGTTAGGATTTTACAACAAATGAAAAGACGACAAGGACTTTAATACTCAAATACATTGGAGACACAGGTCACACACATTAGGGTGGGGCCAGTAATCACACAGAAGGGACACTGACAGGACAAGACAATGTTTAGCAAAATAAAACAGGAAACGGGGAAATATGAAAAGATGACACCAGAAATTAGGGAGCTTGACAAGTCTTGACAATCGCCAATAGACATAAATAGATATCTATCAATAACAGAAGTATCAAGAATAATTTTGATTCTTCTCTCCATTAGAAATGATATCATGATATTAAAAGACTCAACAGTTACATTATAACTTTGTCAAGTTAAATTGTTAATCCCACTCCCTGCTTCCCCACTATGCAGATGCTTTGCAGCTTTCTCTAACCTCAAACCTGTTGAACCCTTTGTAGATTCAACATTTCTCAATAGTTTCACTTAGGTGCGGCAAAACAAAAAGGGGGCAGTCGTTGCAGAAGGCATAAGCTGACTTGTTAGCCTCCACATGAGTCCCCTGACTGCAAAAGAACAACAGACGTTTTAGTCAGCACATCTAAAAGCTTTCACACACTCACCTCAACATCTCTAAACATCTGAGGGGTATAGTACAAAGCAAACTCAACAGAGCCTGGCTCTCTTTTCTTGATCTGGTTCAACATAATCTAAACCCTCGCTCAGAGCTGACCCGTATCACAAAGGCAGTTATCAACTTCTTATGTTGAACGAGGGTTTCAGTCTCTGTGGGCATTCCCCATTAAAGGGGGCTTGACTCGGCTTCTGCATAAAGTACTGATCCTGTGCCGCTAACTTTACACAAACGGACTAACTGTGAGCAGCTGACATGAAGAAAGAAATGTGTTGCTTACTTCACTCACTCAAGAGGAAGAGTTTGTCAGTCTGAATTATCACAGAACAGCAGACACAGAACTGAAAGCAAAACTGTTGGCCCCCATAAAAACAAAAATTGTCACTTTCACTCCCTCTGCTCCGCGACTCTTCAAATCCATGTATTCTGTTAATTCCACCATGAACAATCGCCTGAAACCAAAGACGCATATCTTGCACTCCTTCATCCCAAAACAATGCAACACTTTCCTATCATTCTTCCACTCCAAAATTGAAAACACACACACAGCAATCTAACAAACTCCTTCTCCATCTTCCCCCAACCTGGAACCTGGAACAGTTTTTCCTCCTTTCACCCATAAAAGCATCTGACCTTTCTAAAATTCTCTCTAGCATTAAACTCTCAACATTCAAAGTTGATTATTTGTCATATGTGCAAGACATGATTGAGTCTCAGGCCACCAATGCAATGTAACATTTAGAAAATGTATAAGAGAAACACACAAGTGAAGAGAGCAACCTGTGACCTAAATAAACACACAGTAGTACAAAGACATGCAGACGTACACATTTGGAGTGTAGAGTATAATGTAGCTGACTGAAATGCCCTGTAGCTGGACACAAACCCCCCTCTCCCAACCCCACATCCCTGTTAAAATCAATAATGTTTTGCCATAATCGAGCAGCCCTAGTATGTAGTCCTAAATTGATTGAGTTTCAGCAGAAATAGTTTTATAATCAGTTTTATTTATGTAGCCCGATATCGCAGCCAGACAGTAATGTCCGTCAGTGTGCTTACGATCTGTACAGACAGTAATACGACACCCTTTGTCCTTAGACCCAGGAGGCTGAGGAACAACTCCCCCATAAAGAAACACTTTAACAGGTAAAAACAGAAGAAACGTCATAATAACACCATAGTCACATAAAGTTTATAGTCACCGTTTGTGGAGAACTCATGCTTCTTCCTCAGTGGCAGCAGATAGTAACCAGAGACGGTGTTTGTGTGTCGAGCTCACAGACGTTTGGTCAGACCACGGACCTGTAAAGAAAAGGAGACAATGATTAGCTAATGTAAGTTAAACCAACTAGTGTGCTAGCTCTGTTTGATAGCATGTGCTGCTAGGTAGTGAGCAACGTTCTTAAATCAACCATCAACATCATTCAGTGATCAGCAGTGTTACAGGGTGTAACAGTCAGTTTGATAACATGTAGCGCCACTAGGTGTCGCCTCCTTTTGTTTTCTGTCCGCTTGTATATCAGTACGCTGAGCATTATTTCTTGCCCTGTGAATATAATGGCTATCTGTCTACGGACTAGTGATGTATTACCAAACGTTTAGTTTAGTTAGGTTGCTTCTTCTGCTGTGTCCGGCTGAGGACAGCCGTATTATAAACAGGGGGAATATGTAACAGTCAGTTTTATACATGTAGCGCCACCTCTGTTTGTTGTGGAATGTAATGTTGAATATGTAACAGTGCAGTTGTTTATTTGTGCTTTGAGTGAGCTCTAACTAAGTAGTTGGTTTTGATATGTTAACAAGGTAAGGAGGAAGACAATAGGCTCGTCTGAGATGAGCTGCAACACGCCTCAAAACACAAGTAGACGGTTAGTCGGGGGAGGGACCAAAAACAGTGACTTGAAATACTGCAATTGAACAGAAACTGAAAAAGAAAACAACAAGAAATACTTCTAAAGGAGCACAACTCAAAACAAGAAACAAGATATAACCCCATAAATCTTTTGCCAGTTCCTACATTTCATTTTAGCCTACATGATGAACACAGAAGATACTTTACTGATCAAACAAATGGGGCTTAGTAGTTCACCCTTGACTACACTAATATGATAGATAGATTAACCAAAACACTTTTAAACAGTAAGTTTCAGTCCAGCATATGTCTGCTTGTTATTTTTCATTCTTTAGCTCACACTGTCGGTTATGGTTTACTGACACTGGAGCCTGTTTTAATATCCCCATGTCCACCGCAGGAACAGTGATGCAAACAGACGTTAAGTAAAGGGAAAAGTTTGGACCTGAACTATGAAGGTATTATTGTAGCATAAGTCTTTAGCACGTGTAACTGCAGATTTTGAATGCGTAAACTGAAGTCACAAATGTGTAACAGTAGATTTGAAGTCGTAAATATTTGTTTTGCATGTGTACTCCAAAGTCACAAATGTGTAACAGTAAATTTGAAGTTGTAAATATTTTTTCTACCATTGTGGACACAAAATAGGGGCTACGAGTTCACAAATCGTTGTTACGGGTGCACAAATCCTATCCTGTGCATCGCAACTTCAAAGAGTCATGCGCTTGACACTTTTGCTACAAACATTGCAGCACAGTTGGTGCAAAACACATTTGCACACCCGTGTTTCATAATGTGAGAACATGCCCCCAATTTGTGCATTCGTAAACCCAAATGTGAACTAACGCATCAGAAGTTGCACATCTGTGAAAAATGTCCTCTCAAATAAAATGATATCGAGCACAGCATTTTAATGAGCGAGCACAAATCGATGATACAACTGCTCAAATCTGTTCCTACAAGTCTCAGCTGAGGGTTTTCTCTGCTCGAATCTGCTCCTGCAAGTCTCGGCTGTGGGTTTTTTTGCAGGTAGATTTGCACCACGCCCAGGTGGTAAATGTGGTGCAAAAGTGTTTCGTATGCGTAGAACAGATTTGTATCCGTAGAAGGTGGGCGGGACAACATTGTCGCATCATCCAATGAAAGCGCCGGTTGGGACACGTGACGTCAGCATGTGAACAGACTGAGGGAAGGCCTGTCCCTCATATGTCCATGGCTGGTCCATGGTCGTCTCTTTTCACCAGAAAATGTAGGAAATGTAATAATAAGGGAATTGAATAAGAGGGAACTACAGCGGAGCCTTATGCCAGTAGTGAAAGTCATAAACAAGTTTACTTTAGCAGATATAAGGGCCAGCGTCGACGTCAGTTAACGTCTGCTGTGTGATTGGCACTGGTGTAACTGTTTAAACCTGCTGTTTTTCTCTTTAAAACCTTTACATTTTAATAAAAGTAGTCTTATTAAATAGAGAATGAATTTCCATATATATATTTTTTTAACCTTTATTTATACAGGTATATCCCATTGAGTCCGAAGACTCTTTTGCAAGGGAGACCTGTTCCCATTTACACGTTACCATTCACACACATTCATACACCGATAGCAGGCTAACTATCGACAATAGTTTATTGTCCCGCAGCCGCTGTCAAGGCTCCTGGCTGTTAAAACTATCTATGGTTAAAACACACCACACGCAGGGGGTGAGGAGGACGTTGCAGGCATTGAGGACCAAAGTAAATAAAGTAGGCCTACATATCTTGCTGCAGAGTATTCAGTATCTAAATCCAGAAATATGCTTATAAATCATACACTTAGTCTTCTAAATGTAGTAAGCTTAATTAATTTAAACTTGTAAATAGTGAAGTGAATAAGTAACCTACTCTACAAGGCAATAGAAAAGTATAGAGGACACATTAAAACTGAATTGGAATAACTGTTCCTCTATCTCACATTTTCCATGTGAAATTATCACTACTTGTATCACAAACTGATAATTAGATGATCAGGTTTAACTGTGTGCTTATCCCCAGACAGTTCTGCTATACACCTTACCTCATGTGACGTGTCCAGAAGAACAGGGTACAAAGCTTCATATAACCTCATTTCAGTGATTACTTTAATTAATCACAATCACAAAGTGTCACACCATAACATTTTATGCAGTTTAGAACATGTTAATTCAGATCACGTGCTGCATTAATAAGTAGGTCTGCATGCTGCTAAAGCAAGACTAATAAATGCCCTATATCAATTATATTTATGATTTGCAGCTGTCACATCAAAGCACAATCAGTACAAATGTATAGTAAAAGCTTACCCCACAAACAAATCACAAGATTTGGACTTTTTAAAATATTTGTGGATTTACTAAACATACACATACGGTCAAAATGAAAAATACAAATCAACCAGTTTAAAACTATAATGCACTCACAATTGCATACCTCCAAGTAAAGTTTTGTATGGCGTTATTTTATTAAGAGAAAATGAACAAAATACCCAAAATGCTCTGGCATGTGCCGGAACAAGACTTTATAAAACAAAACATAAAACTAGTAACTTAGTCCTTGGTCTGTAGCCCAACTGTTTACCATATTTAATCAAAATCTCCCCTACCTTTTTAATATGTCAAACAAATAAACATGACTGAGTATGTCACCTCATTTACTGCAATCAATATGATTATGAATTGAGTATGATCTGACTTTGTCTAGATTTATAATAATCACAATCTAAAAATTGAAAACAAATTGTGTGTAGAGTGTAGAGTCAGACTGATGTGCTGTGACTGCCAGGTGAGTTCCACGCTGCTCCATCTTCGGAGATCTTCTCAAGGCAGCAGGAGCAGTGAAGTCTTCAGTTATCTGGAGTGTCCTTCCCTCAGCAATGCATACACTGGGGACGGAAACAATTGTTAGATCCCATTAGTGATGTTATAGTAAACACATGACGGATAATAGTTAGGACTGACTGTAGCTGCTCACTGTACAATGGCTTCTCCCTGACAGGGTGGAAATCCCAGACACTTGTGCAGGCCTTGTGCAGGACAGCCAAGATGAGTCTGTGGAAAAGCAGATTGTGCCATTCAGATGTTAAGATAATGTTAAGATTTATAAAATAAATAAAATACATGTAGGTTCGAGTTGATGAAGAACACAAAGCTAAAAACTAATCAATATAGTTTATTATAACAGCCCTGCAATTCATTCTCTTCGTGGGGGGTATCTTGTCATTAGTGACTTTTAAAATTAGTTGTAAATGGTTTTTTTCAGGCTGGAAAAACAGATATAAGATATGATTTAAACACGATGGAGCTGCACAATTAAAAAAAAAATCCTTTGCATAATGGGACGCTTGTCTACCTGTTCTTATTCAGAAACAGCAACATGATGTTGAGACGGGCTGAGCAGAATAGTATACTGCTCACATGTGTTTATTTGGATCTTCATAGCCACTATTAAGACAGAAAACGCTCTATATGAGGTCGACACATGCTAACATTACATCCTGATGTAGAACTAGTAGGCTATGTATGAAGGTGCCGATGTCCCAGAAAAGCAGACACGCTGATTATTATTATAGCAACGAGACTCCAGTATTCAGCTGACACATATTTCCCTGGCTAGCGCCGGGATTATTTTAACTGATTAACGGAAGGATTCATTGGTCAGCCTTCTTATTTTACGTTAACAGTTAATTATTAACATCCTTAGAAGTGACCAAATGCCTTAAAAAACGGTACATCCTCTAAAAGAATATGCTAACGAACATTAGCTGTTATACCCATTATGACTTGTTAGCTAGTGGTTAGCTATGCTGCCTGCAATACATTATAACCACACGTTGCTTCTCATCATTGAACGTATTATACCGACCAACTTTGAAGTTTAAAAACATAAGAAAACCAGACTTACAGTTCATAGTTTCCGTGGTATGAATCTCTGATGGCTCCGTGTCCTGTAGGCTCTAGCTAAACCCTAGGTCTGTGTTCGTGACCGTCAGTCTGTACACTGCTGTGGCTCCGGACAGAGATTGTGAAGCAGCTCAACTGTTTATTAAACCACCGCAGGTCCTGGTGTTTAATGGGTATCCCCTCCTCAACTTCACCGTGTCACATAATAAGCCTCCTGTCCTGTCTAAAATGATCGGGAAACCACCTCAAAGCTAGCTAACGCGGCTTATACTGTTACAGACACCTTGGACTACTTTTCCTCAAAGGCTGGAGTACATATAATATAATTCTCCATTACTTAAAAAATGCTATGTAAAACTACAGAAAAAGAGTTCAATTCACTACTACTTCGCATTAGTTTGATAGTTGTTGTTGCTCATTTAGTCATTTCCTACAATTTCTGGAACATACAGAGAAGAACCTTGGCGACACGGTTTAGTGATTACGTATGAAAGAGCAGGAGCCTTTAGTAAAAGTTCACTCCAGATATGGGCGGTGTAGCTCTGAGACTGTGCTGTGTGTAAGTCAAGCTGAGGCTAATGCTGTAGGCTACATGTCCTGCTGGGAGTTTGAAAGATAATAACGACCCCTATCTTGTGTAGAAAACGACCTATACAACAGTACCTGTACCAGAGGCGAGTTGACGGTACAATGTAGCGGGAAAGAGCCATAACAGTAAACAGTAAACGCGGGAGGCGGCGCCATGTTTGTTTTTTTGCAGCTACACTTTAGTGAAAGTAAGACAAACTCCGCTCATTTCACTATATTACCTTAAACTAAAACGATCTCTCAACATTCGTTAACAAACTACAACAATCACGGTGAGGTTTAGAAACATTACCAACCTGATAAATAAAGATGAGTCGGCGACGAGGCGTGTGTTGTCTGCTGAATCTTCCAGTGTTGTGAGAAAATACCGCGCATGCGCAGCTCATGACCATATTCTTCTTCTCCTTCATATAGACTTCCGTCAGTGTAGACGCTGAGCGCATTACTACCACCCAGTGGTCAAAGTCGAGACACTGCAGGTGAACGGGGTATAATGTTATCTTATAGATATCATGAAACTTTGCCAGTTGATTACTAGTCTGGCTTGACCACTTCTGCCAGCGTCTATTAAGCGCTGGCGTCGGCAAACAATGCTACGCCTCCATTGGCTGCTTCCCGGGGTTAGCCCCGCCGTAGATGATTGTGATTGGTTTAAAGAAATAAAAACAGGCCAGCCCAGTTTCCCCCCGAATAGACGGCTCTAAACGGAGTGCTTCCAGACCATACTACTTGCTGTAGTTTGGTCTGGCTTTGCGAGACTAGTTGATTACTGACATTGGAGCTTTTCGTTTTGCTATTGTATTTCCCCCAGAATGTTTTAACTAATAGGCCCATGTAAATGTGGCAATATCCAAGTAATTATGGGTAAATATGCATCTCTTCAAAAACCAAACATCTAGACGTTTTAACAACCTATTAGTGTCCAAAGTTTTTGGAGAAAAGATTTGGGATTTTTTATTCTATGACTGAAAAGTAATTTCCAGGGCCCACAGTTCTTATTAACATGAAAATGTCTCATAAATAAGGCAATAACCAACATATGAGCAAATCCTTCTGTATTAAACTTCAGAATAGTGCTAAGAATGATTATGGAATGTTTATTTTATGCAAGTGCTTTAGAATGTTTGCTTCATGTCATTAGTTCGATATGCAACTGTACAAATTCAGACGGACAAAAAAATAGTATGCAAAGATACATAGAGTACTTGAAATATTTTTCATACCTTGGAATAAATAATGTGGATAATAGGTGCTGCTGACTGTATTCATGTAATGCTAATATATTCTAAAATAGCAGCATTTTTCAAACTCCTAATGTGATGCCCACTAATGTGTGCCCATATTTGTGTATATTAAGTTTGTATATACTGCACCATTTTATATTATTAAAACACTTTATTTTCTACAAAAACGATCTTATTTTGTATGAGCAATATCTTTTATAGTTTTAATATATTCAGTCAACTACATGTTATATTGTGTTGACTGTATTCATGTAACCTAACATTAATAATGTCATATGCACATTAACAATTACAGCAGCAGTCATTGGCAATGACATTCTTAAGTCCCAGGCTCCTCTCAACAATGTGATATAGAAGAAGAAGAAAACGTGAAGAGAGAACACCTGAGACACAAATAAACCCAACAGTAGAGCAAGGACACAGTGCAGATTAAAGTGAAGAGTTAAGGTGCATCTTATAAGTACATTGAGAATGCAAAATGAAATGAACTAAGTGCAGACAAAATAGAATACTGTGTGTGTAAATGGCATTAAAAGATAACTAGTGAAATAGGATACTGTTCATGTAATAGAATAATGTTCTATAGGGAGAGGGCAGTGTGGAGGGTGAGGGGATGGCTTCGTCTGTGGACCTGTGTGCCCTGTATGTAAACTGAGATAGATAGATAGATAGATAGATGGATAGATGGATAGATGGATAGATGGATAGATGGATAGATGGATAGATAGATAGATAGGCCTGTATGCAAACTGCAGGGGGTCCAGTGAGTCATCATTGTTTGCTGATGCCTTAATAACTCTGATAATAAAATGCATGTGAAATACAGATGTGTCTGTTTTATCTGTTCCACAGAAACAAAGCTGAAATGTATTTGATTTATTCAGTCCAGTATTTAATAAAATGACAAAACAGCTCAAAACTTTAAGCAGTATAAGAATCTGGAGATAACATGATATAATGCTCAATTAAAACATTCAAAAATACTTCTAGGTGAAAACAAAGAAACTATATTCATATACAAGTTGCTAAAAGTGAATATGGTTTAGGATGGGTAACTCATTCTGCCCATTAAAGGATTATTTCACACTTTTAAAACATTTTTCATGTCTTTCTTTAAATATTTCAACTAACAAAATTATTACAATTTCTAAATATTCAACATTATGAGTTTTCACTTTCGCTCCCTATCATACTTCTTCAGCTGAATCATATACATTCAGGGTGATTTTTTTTTAAAATGTAGCCTTGACGTAATAGGTCGCGGTGGACAGTCTCATATTTGTGCAGCACGCTGTTTATTATTAATATAACGGCCCGTCATCAGACCATATGTATCCGGATGGTTTTGTACACATCAATCGCTCCAACAAATCCAAGTCAGAACTTTTTGTATGGGCAGAGATCATTTTTTTTAAGTGTCTTTATAAAGTTTCTTGTTAAACCTTAGTGTAGGCTACTGTTTCCTTATCACCGGGCCGCGGTGTGTTGTTTTGGGTGCGTCTCCACCGCCATGCGTAAATGCAGTTATGACAGCTGACGGGAGGAAAAAGAAAAAAAATCATCTGACTAACGTGAGTAGCCTAAACACGAAAACCTTTTTGCTGTGCTTTCTGAGCCGACCTGTTTAGCTCTCTCCCTCTTTTATTAGCCCACACCTAGGCTTACACACACGTTAATTCTCACACATTATAGCTACAAGTCCAAGTGGTGGGCAATTCTGGTGCCGACTAGTAAGGCAGCGGACGTTAACGGACTATGCATCCTTAATAAATTCACGTCAGGAACCGCGCCTGTGCGCTTGCTTGTGCGCGTGTCATCTCTTTAGTATGCTAATGAGCTTTGGCACGGGGCCTTGGCACTAGTGTGAGTACACCCTCAAGCTAGCAATGCAGTTTAGCTCCAAGCCAATTAAAGGACTCTTTCAGTTTTTCAGATAGTTCATACTCCTAATAATTCATAATTCATTTTCTAAATAAAACAGTTCATTAGAATAAACATATGCATTATTGAATACAACTTTAAATTGATTCAAAACAACAAAGAAAATAAATGGTTTCAAACATTAAAAAGACAACTGCATACAGTCGTTAAAACATTTCAAAAACTACATAACTAATATAAAATTTGACAAGAAAGACCTCAACAAAATGTAAAATAGGATGGAATCAGATAAACTCTTGGAAATGAGCGTCTACAACAGAATATTTTTATACTTATTTCACAAGAAAACAGGGCTCTGCATTTATTACATGATATATTCACACATCATATGTTGAGAAAGAAAATCCTAGTATATTCTCTCTCCTACATGTTTTGATCTATGACAAACAGATAAAGTATATTATTGTTTGCTGATGCCGTAATAACTCTGATAATAACTGATAGTTTAAACACACTTGTGCTTCTTCAGGGTGGAGTTTGAGGTGAAGCTTTTCATACATTTGTCACAACAGTACGGTTTGAGTCCTGTGTGGATTCTCTCATGCTTTGAGAGATCAGACGATGAGTAGAACCGTTTGTCACAGTGTTGACATTGGTGTGGTTTGACTCCAGTGTGGATTCTCTCATGAGCCCGGTGTGAGCTGTAGGAACTGAAGACTTTCCCACATTCCTGACATTGGTAGATTTTTTCCTTTGTGTGGATGTTTCTGTGATCATTGTAATGACCTTGCTGGGTGAATCTCTGGCCACAGTCCTCACAGCTGTACGGCTTCTCTCCAGTGTGAATACGTTGGTGGCGTTTGAGGGATCCTGATTGAGTGAATGTTTCGCCACACTGGTCACAGCTGTACGGCTTCTCTCCAGTGTGAATACGTTGGTGGACTTTGAGGGTTCCTGATCTAGCAAAGGTTTCCCCACACTGGTCACAGCTGTACGACTTCTCTCCAGTGTGAATATGTTGGTGGCGTTTGAGGTGTCCTGATGTAGTGAAGGTTGTCCCACACTGGTCACAGCTGTACGACTTCTCACCAGTGTGAATACGTTGGTGGCGTTTGAGGGTTCCTGATGTAGTGAAGGTTTTCCCACACTGGTCACAGCTGTACGGCTTGTCTCCAGTGTGAATACGTTGGTGGACTTTGAGGTTTCCTGATGTATTGAAGGTTGTACCACATTGGTCACAGCTGTACGGCGTCTCTCCAGTGTGGATTCTCTGATGAGTCGTTAAGGCCGACCTCGATATGAACTCTTTCTTACACTGTTGACAGCGGTGAGGTTTAGGTTTCTTTGTTCCTTTTTGTTTCTGTAGCGACAGACAGACAGAAATACAAAGACAGAGTATGAGTGAGGCAGAGATGTGCAGTCAGGGTCGGCAGTAGGGATGAGAATCGTTAGGATTTTACAACAGATGAAAAGAAGACAAGGACTTTAATACTCAAATACATTGGAGACACAGGTCACACACATTAGGGAGGGGCCAGTCATCACACAGAAGGGACACTGACAGGACAAGACAATGTTTACCAAAATAAAACAGGAAACGGGGAAATATGATAAGATGACACCAGAAAATAGGGAGCTTGACAAGTCTTGACAATTGCCAACAGACATAAATAGATATCTATCAATAACAGAAGTATCAAGAATAATTTTGATTCTTCTCTCCATTAGAAATGATATCATGATATTAAAAGACTCAACAGTTACTTTATAACTTTGTCAAGTTAAATTGTTAATCCCACTCCCTGCTTCCCCACTATGCAGATGCTTTGCAGCTTTCTCTAACCTCAAACCTGTTGAACCCTTTGTAGATTCAACAGGCATTTCTCAATATTTTCACTTCCTCAACACTTCCAGTTCGGTGCGGCAAAACAAAAAGGGGGCAGTCGTTGCAGATGGCATAAGCTGACTTGTTAGCCTCCACATGAGTCCCCTGACTGCAAAAGAACAACAGACGTTTTAGTCACCACATCTCAAAGCTTTCACACACTCACCTCAACATCTCTAAACATCTGAGGGGTATAGTACAAAGCAAACTCAACAGAGCCTGGCTCTCTTTTCTTGATCTGGTTCAACATAATCTAAACCCTCGCTCAGAGCTGACTGGTATCACAAAGGCAGTTATCAACTTCTTATGTTGAACGAGGGGCATTCCCCATTAAAGGGGGCTTGACTCGGCTTCTGCATAAAGTACTGATCCTGTGCCGCTAACTTTACACAAACGGACTGACTGTGAGCAGCTGACATAAAGAAAGAAATGTGTTGCTTACTTCACTCACTCAAGAGGAAGAGTTTGTCAGTCTGAATTATCACAGAACAGCAGACACAGAGCTGAAAGAAAAACTGTTGGCCCCCATAAAAACAAAAATTGTCACTTTCACTCCCTCTGCTCCGCGACTCTTCAAATCCATGTATTCTGTTAATTCCACCATGAACAATCGCAGGGTTCTCAACTCTCACGCAATGAGAGTGAGACACAAGCATTTCAGGCAATTCACACGCTCCACGCCACACCTTGCATTTCTCACGCAAATTATAACTCTGCCAAATTTTTTTTTATATAGCTTCGATAAATCCTGACCGTCACCACCATCACCATACGGTTCCGTTAACCTTTCTCTGCAACGAGCTCTTGAGTCCAACGCAGCCACACACCAGTCAATCAAACTACCAGGCGTTCAACCAATCAGAAAGTAGCAAAGAAGCCACAAGTAGTTATGACCGGGGGCCAAGCCTCCGACTCAACTCGGGACGGGACCCGAGCGTCATCGACCGCGGCGCAGGCCGCTCACTTCACAGAATCCGGGGATGTAAAGTTTTTCGATGTGGGATGTTCGGTTTGGGAGTTATAGACCAAAAAGCTAAAAAAATCGCAGAGAAATTGTGGGAGCTGAAATGGAAAGTCTGTTTTGCAGTTGCGATTTTGCAAATAATCCTTATGGCCTTAAATGGGCGTGGCCTATGCTAAAAGATGCAGCAGAATTCAGTGAATCTGTGGATATAAAGGTTTTGAATGTGGGATGTTTGGTTGGGGAGTTATAAGCAACAAAGAGATTGTCATCCTCTCCACTGTAAAAAGAGATTTTTTTTTGGAGCCACAGTGCTTCAAGTGTTTATTGTTTATTGTTTGTTGGATCCCCATTAGTTGTCACCATTGTGACAACTATTCTTCCTGGGGTCCCTAAAAAGCAAAACAATTCCTATACAGTTTTCCCAAAATAGGAATCACATACACAAAAAAAATCTGAAACAAGCAATTACATTTTTCTCATAAAAAAGAAAGTGGGAGCCAGAAACCCCTATTGGCTTTTTTTTTTTTTTTTTCTCAGCCGAGCTAAGGGTGTAAGGGCAGGGTGTCATATTGTATCATATTGTATGAAATGTAAAGCCCACTGAGACAAATGTATTTGTGATTTTGGGCTATACAAATAAAACTGATTTGATTTTGATTCTGAAGGCCTCAAAATCTGCCACTCGAAGCTACAACAGCGAGCATCAGTAATATCCAGTATCCATATTTGCTGAACTGAACTAAGAGTTTTACTGAAATAAAATAGTTTTATATTGTGTCTTAAGATTTAATATTGATCCCCAACCCTAAGGTCCAACCCAACTTGTGTTAAAAACCATTATTATGCTTTACATTTATTAATAAATAAACACATGGGAATCCGCTTTTGTCTCACTCTAAACAATTTCCAAAAGTTGAGAACCCTGCAATCGCCTGAAACCAAAGACGCATATCTTGCACTCCTTCATCCCAAAATAATGCAACACTTTCCTATCATTCTTCCACTCCAAAATGTAAAACACACACACAGCAATCTAACAAACTCCTTCTCCATCTTCCCCCAACCTGGAACCTGGAACAGTTTTTCCTCCTTTCACCCATAAAAGCATCTGACCTTTCTAAAATTCTCTCTAGCATTAAACTCTCAACATTCAAAGTTGATTATTTGTCATATGTGCAAGACATGATTGAGTCTCAGGCCACCAATGCAATGTAACATTTAGAGAAACACACAAGTGAAGAGAGCAACCTGTGACCTAAATAAACACACAGTAGTGCAAAGACATGCAGACGTACACATTTGGAGTGTAGAGTACAATGTAGCTGACTGAAATGCTCTGTAGCTGGACACAAACTCCCCTCTCCCAACCCCACATCCCTGTTAAAATCAATAATGTTTTGCCATAATCGAGCAGCCCTAGTATGTAGTCCTAAATTGATTGAGTTTCAGCAGAAATAGTTTTATAATCAGTTTTATTTATGTAGCCCGATATCGCAGACAGACAGTAATGTGCGTCAGTGTGCTTACGATCTGTACAGACAGTAATACAACACCCTTTGTCCTTAGACCCAGGAGGCTGAGGAACAACTCCCCCATAAAGAAACACTTTAACAGGTAAAAACAGAAGAAACGTCATAATAACACCATAGTAACATAAAGTTTATAGTCACCGTTTGTGGAGAACTCATGCTTCTTCCTCGGTGGCAGCAGATAGTAACCAGAGACGGTGTTTGTGTGTCGAGCTCACAGACGTTTGGTCAGACCACAGACCTGTAAAGAAAAGGTGACAATGATTAGCTAATGTAAGCTAAACCAACTAGTGTGCTAGCTCTGTTTGATAGCATGTGCTGCTAGGTAGTGAACAACGTTTTTAAATCAACCATCAACATCATTCAGTGATCAGCAGTGTTGCAGGGGGAACAAACCTTTAACATTACAGAATCAACTACAGAGGCTACTACCAACAGCAACACTCACTCACTGCAAAGGAGGATTCTCTAGTCCATTGTGACAGCCAGTGCTGCTGAATCCACTTTTGTAAATGTTGAGAGAGAAGAGCCCTATCAGCCATTCCCCATAAAGAATTTGAAATAAACAAGTTACTTTTATTTAGCACGTCTGGGGTCACGTATCTTGGGCTTGTTTTTCTGAAGTGCAGTTGTTTATTTGTGCTTTGAGTGAGCTCTAACTAAGTAGTTGGTTTTGATATGTTAACAAGGTAAGGAGGAAGACAATAGGCTCGTCTGAGATGAGCTGCAACACGCCTCAAAACACAAGTAGACGGTTAGTCGGGGGAGGGACCAAAAACAGTGACTTGAAATACTGCAATTGAACAGAAACTGAAAGAGAAAACAACAAGAAATACTTCTAAAGGAGCACAACTTTGAACAAGAAACAAGATATAAACCCATAAATCTTTTGACAGTTCCTACATTTCATTTTAGCCTACATGATGAACACAGAAGATACTTTACTGATCAAACAAATGGGGCCTAGTAGTTCACCCTTGACTACACTAATATGATAGATAGATTAACCAAAACACTTTTAAACAGTAAGTTTCAGTCCAGCATATGTCTGCTAATACTGTAGGCTACATGTCCTGCTGGGAGTTTGAAAGATAATAACGACACCAATCGTGTGTAGAAAACGACCTATACAACAGTACCTGTACCAGAGGCGAGTTGACGGTACAATGTAGCGGGAAAGAGCCATAACAGTAAACAGTAAACGCGGGAGTCGGCGCCATGTTTGTTTCTCTGCAGCTACACTTTTGTTAAAGTAAGACAAACTCCGCTCATTCCACTATATTACCTTAAACTAAAACGATCTCTCAACATTCGTTAACAAACTACAACAATCACGGTGAGGTTTAGAAACATTACCAACCTGATAAATAAAGATGAGACGGCGAAGAGGCTTGCGTTGTCTGCTGAATCTTCGAGAAGGGTCTAGATGCAGCCGCTTCCGCCTACCAGTGCAGCTCGGCCAAACATGCCAAACACGCCCATATCTGCCAAAAACGCCCATATCGGCCAAAAACGCCTACAGCTCGTGCGCATGCGTAACGCTACAGAACTTCTAATTCAAGCCCGCAGCTCAGTCCCATTGTTGCTTACTTAGCGATGTTGTCGCTATATTTACCGACTTTTCAGACACCTCTGGCGACGTTTTCTTCAAAAAAGCGACCAGAGACAAATCTAGCTACTTTTTCTGGTGTTATTGGTGACTTTTTCGCTCAAGTATCGCTCTTTACTCTAATCAACGATCAGCGGGTGCCTCCCCTGCCTCCCCCCCTTCCTAGAGCACTGACAGGCGGCAGAGTCCTCGCGCAGCAGTCCCTCGCAGCTGCGGACAGAGCAGGAGATACACACCTCTCTGCTCTAGTGTTCCTTTAGCATCCCTA
Source organism: Ammodytes marinus (assembly GCF_949987685.1). Classification (NCBI taxonomy): domain Eukaryota; kingdom Metazoa; phylum Chordata; class Actinopteri; order Uranoscopiformes; family Ammodytidae; genus Ammodytes; species Ammodytes marinus. The sequence continues at coordinate 277,445 of NC_137233.1, read as the reverse complement.
TTAGCAGTTGTAGTACCCCTCTTTTATGAGTAGTGCTTATTGAAACTGTGAGCATGTATGATTACTGCTAGACTTAACATTATCACGTCGGTTTTCTATGCAATTGTTTGATTAAATTTTATTTCAGACATATCAAAAAAAGACAAATTAAAAGCATGAAAATACAATAAAAAATATGTTCAAATGATTTCACAAATAAAAATAAACAAAAAAAAACAAAAAATAAACAAATAACATATTGAATTGATATGCCTGAAAAGGAGTAGGAAGAAGTATAAACTTATTTGATCCAACCCCTTTTCCACAGCTCAATAACTTTATAATATTTTTTTATATTATTATTATTATTATTTTTATATTTATACAATCCATATATCCATATATACTCGACACCATTGCAAATGAGGGCCACCCCTCAATTGGTCTCCTGAGGATAAACAAAAATCAAACGAAAAATGAAATGAAATATCCACTATACATCCATACAAAAATACATCCACCATATGCATCAACACAATTCATACGTCCATATCTCCATATTTGTACAACTCACATATCCATATCCACACATACATACTTTCCGTCTTAAATCTCTCCCTTATCCCTGTTAAAAATCATTGCTTTGAATTTTTTTTTTAACTGAATCATGTTTGGACATTGCTTTAGCTCCGTGCTCATACCATTCCACAGTTTCACACCACCAATTGAGATGCAATGACATTTTAAAGTCATGCGTGCAGCCAGTGTCTTAAAGTTTAACTGTTCCCTCAAATTGTAACCCCCCTCTCTGTCAAAAAAAAGTTTTTGAATGTTACCTGGTAGCAGTTTGTTTCTAGCTTTGAACATGATTTGTGTAACTTGATATTCAACCAGGTCCTTGAACTTTATGATGCGGGAAAAAAGAGGAGGTTGGTGTGATCATAATATCCAGCTTTATTGATTATTCTTATGTCTCGTTTTTGAAGTGTGACTAGTGGTTGCAGTGAGCTTTTGTAAGTGGTCCCCCAGACCTCCACACAGTAATTTAAATAAGGTAAGATCATTGGGCAGTAAAGAATATGCAATGATTTGTGATCCAATATATGCTTTGCTTTACCCAGGACTGAGATGCTTCGTGAAAGTTTAGATTTAACAGTTATGTGACTGTATAAAAAGTAAATAGCCTTCAGTCGCTAATAATATTATAAGAGACTGAAGTATTATTAAATTATAATAATGTTATATATAGGCTATATATTTATATAAGTATTATTAATATTACATCTCACATGCTTTTCCATACTGATTGTATGTGCATAATGCACTTTTTTTGTAAAGTGTCTAAGTATCTTAAAAAATATATATTATTTTGATGAACTGTTCTGCTTTTGTTGTTGTGTAGTCAGACACTTTCCCAGGTTCTTAAATGATGGACTTCAATGACAAAAATATTCAAATAGTTTATTTACAGCCAAAACAATTATGAATATATTTTCTCAACAATGATATGAAAATGAGTTTTGTTTTAAAAATATGTTGAAACATTGCACTTTGTGGGAAATCATCAAATGCAAAGTGTAGCAAAAACAGACAAGAAGTTTTTGACACTGAATATGGCAGACCCATTGGTCAGTGACATCTTTGATTTGATATGAATTGCAGGCTCTCTGGGACAAAAAAAACCTTCGTTATCAGAAAATACACAATATATTAAATAAAGGCAGCCCCCAAACCTGCGGACAACCACCTTGGCAACCCAGCAAGTACTGTTTAATTGTGATTACTGTACGTATGGAAGAGCTGGAGCTTTTTGAAAAAGCCCACTAAATATGTTCAGATGTATAGCTCTGAGACTCGCTATGTGGAACAGAAGCAGAGTCTCTCATGAGGCTCATTGCAATCAAACAAATATAACTGCCCTTAATCCATTTCTTCTGACTGAAAGGTATTTTTCAAGAGGGTCATGGCCGACACACAGCAGTACAGTAAAACATACACATTAACACAAGGTACACAGAAACATAAAACTAAAACTAAAAAGAATGATGTGCGAAAACACAGCATGTAGGCTGTGTATCAACATCAGATTTTTGTTCAGCGCTCAGACAGTACGGACAGGTAGCATATTGCGAGGAGATATTCATTGATTTTGACAAAATGTTGTACAAAGTTCATGTGCACCTAAAAATAGAGAAACACTTAATTACACTGATGTATTTGAGGGGACTGAGTCGCTAGTTTAGCCTTTAAGTCTACACAAATACAATGACATCTTGTTTATGTATTATAAAGTATGTAACTACCAACAAAGCACCATTGAAGGACGTGCAGGTGTGACAACTTAATTTCTTTAGGCAGCTGATTTGGCTATGGAGACCCAGACCATTTTGTTGATGCAAAGCTCCAAAATGTCATCAGGTGTTCGTAGCTTGCAAATCTATTCACAAAAGACACATCACATAAAAATCATGTTAGTCATTAATTAACATAGTCAAATAAATTATACATTGCCACCAAAATAATGTTAACAGTAACACCTAACCTGTTACCTCATATGCTGACCAGATGCCAGTCTAATTTAATATATACAAACAAACACATGTTAATCATTTTTATCATATACTAATTATCATTCAGATAAGACTTATAAAGAAGCTATTTGGTCTGTAACGTTAAGCTATTTTCTAACCAACAAAATCCTTTGAATAACACAAACATAACATTAGGTAACGAAGTAGGCGAATAAAACATTTGTATTGACTTACCTGATATAGAAGAGCAGGGGGGTGTCTGTTTCAGTCCCAGCTGACTGTTGTAATCGATACTCTCGCTGGAGACGTAACTCCTGTACTATGAGCACTTAGTATTCATGTTTAATGTTGCGGATGCTGATTCTCTTGTTTTTAACTGTGCTGTAATGTCCTGTTTTAAACATTTTGCTGGTGAAATGGTCTCAACATCGACGGCAGCAAGAGCAGCTAGCTGGCTAGCGCGATATTAACCAACAGAACGGAACAGGAAGAACGTCACACAGCTTAGTGCAGAGCAACCATAGCAACAAGCTGTAGGCGTTTTTGGCCGATATGGGCGTGTTTGGCAGATATGGGCGTTTTTGGCATGTTTGGCCGAGCTGCACTGGTAGGCGGCAGCGGCTGCATCTAGACCATGGCTGTGTCTTGATTCAGAGACCACGCACTTGGTAGGACGCAGTCTCGCGGTCTATGAAGGCTATAGCCTATGAAGGCCGATTTTAAGGCCGGTTTTAAGGCCAACGAGCCTTGTTAAACGAGACAGTCTCCGCAGGTCTCCGTTTACGAGCATTTCCGGTTTACGTAACAAGCCGTTACCTTGCGTGACGACTCGCCGCTCCTGTGCTGCCTAGCAACCCTGATTGCTGCCAACGGAGACAGCCCTGTCAGCGGAGGAAAAAAGAAAAATAAGTTGTCTACCAGACGAAAAGAAAAAAAAGTACAAGAAAAAAAGAAAGGAAGATAAAAGTTAAGAAGATGGAGCAACACGTTGCTGTTTTGTTATTTTTTATTTTATTTTATGCAATCTCTGAAAAAAACGCAATGAATCTTGGGATATGTTGGGCCACGAAGGATACATCTGATGCAGCCTTCAAAACTGCTTCAAAACCGTGAAACGAAGGCTGCATTTCACGACCGCATATGAGGAGCCTTGCAAGGAGCCTTGCAAATGGGACAGCCTTTGCGCGCCGCTATGACGCAATCGGTCTTCAAATGCAGCCTACGAGGCCGGTTCCAAGACCGCAACCCCTGAATCAAGACACAGCCCATATAGGAATCTTCCAGTGTTGTGAGAAAAGACCACGCATGCGCAGCTCCGAACCACATTCTTCTTCTCCTTCATATAGACTTCCGTCAGTGTAGACGTTGCTGAGCGCATTACTACCACCCAGTGGTCAAAGCAGAGACACTGCAGGTGAACGGGGTATAATGTTATCTTATAGATATCATGAAACTTTGCCAGTTGATTACTGACATTGGAGCTTTTCTTTTTGCCATTGTATCTCATTGTAACAAATAGGATTATGTACATTTGGTAATATCTAACTAATTATGTATAAATGTGTTGGACAGTTCTTAACAGGATTTTAGTAGTTTCATATTCTCCTGAGTAGTTTTCTTTGTTTGATGCAGGCCAATCATTTCAATCCTCTGAAACAGTTTCATCTTTTTCCCAAACCACAGCATATGTCTTCTGACATGGTGGTTTAAGAAATAAGAAGCTACTCACTGCATCAGTTAGGGTTACATAACTTTTTGCCAACTGAAACATATTAATCACTGCAGTTTTTGACCGATAGAGGGCTCTTGCCTATGTGCCTAGTAAAATCCAGGTGGGGACTTTTTTTTGGCGAGGCAGTTTCTAAATCTAAAATGCTGAGCTCTGTCCTGCAGTCTGCGGGTTGTCCTGTAGATGGCAGCATCTCTCTGCTGAGATCAACACAGCTGGAGGAAGAACACACATCTTATAGTGGAGTCTCTGGCTGTGTTCAAAAAGCCATACTAACGTTCTTCTCATACTAACATCCTTCTCATACTAAAATCCCTACTAACGTCCTACTCATACTAACGTCGTACTCATACTAACATCCTACTCATACTAACATCCTACTCATACTAACGGCTTAATCATACTAACATCCTACTCATACTAACATCCTACTCATACTAACATCCTACTCATACTAACGGCTTAATCATACTAATGTCCTACTCATACTAAAAGCCATACTAACGTCCTACTCATATTAACGTCTTACTCATACTAAACTCCTACTCATACTAAAAGCCCTACTAACGTCCAGCTCATACTAACGTCCTATTCATACTAACATCCTACTCATACTAACGGCTTAATCATACTAAAGTCCTACTCATACTAAAAGCCCTACTAACGTCCAACTCATACTAACGTCCTATTCATACTAACATCCTACTCATACTAACAGCTTACTCATACTAATGTCCTACTCATCCTACTCATACTAACTTCCTACTCATACTAATGTCCTACTCATACTCATTTTTACGTCATGTTGAGTATCTAATTTGACCCCATACAAGCCGTAATAAACAATTCACTAACATAGCCTATGTATGGCTGCTGGCTCCCCCGTCTCCCCGCCACATGTCCAAGTGTCCCTGGGCAAAGAGACACTGAACCCTAAATGTCTCCTGATAGTTAGCTTGCACCCTGCGTGGTAGCTGCTGCTGCTATCGGTGTATGAATGTGTGTGTGAATGGTAACGTGGGAATGGGAACAGGTCTCCCTTGAAAAAGAGTCTCTGGTCTCAATGGGACTTAACTGTATAAACAAAGGATGTATTCTGTATTAAGAAAAATAAGTCGGACACAAGAAGGTTGTTTAGAACAGACCCTTTGACATTCACATACAGACAACAACCGCAGCCAACCGAGCTATGAGCTAACCCAATGCTGTCGCCCTGTTTTCTACTGCCCATTAAGTTATCAAAGCGCTTTGATCTAGTAAAATGAATTAATAATGAATATTATTACAGGCTTAATGTAAACAAATCCCCCTCCTCTGAAACTACACACTGCACCTTTAAGAAGGAAGAATAATGTGAATGTAACGCGTTTCCATTAGTGGAGGGTTCATGTTCAGCGTCTCATTGATCAACAGGCTCAAGTTCCTCTAGAAATACACAGATATACACACACTGAGAGAGAGAGAGAGAGAGAGAGAGAGAGAGAGAGAGAGAGAGAGAGAGAGAGAGAGAGAGAGAGAGAGAGACAACACACACAATCGTCCTCCAGTGTTATCATTCTCTGGTGAAGATATATCTGTACTGATCGATAAACTGTGGCCTTGAAGCCTGGTGTCACTCTCTCTCTCTCTCTCTCTCACTCTCTCACACACACACACACACAATCACACTCTTTATCTGGACCAGTTGGAACACGTTTCACGTCCATACATCTCTTTCATGAAAATACATATGCAGTTTTATCACTGTGTGTGTGTGTGTGTGTGTGTGTGTGTGTGTGTGTGTGTGTGTGTGTGTGTGTCTGTCTGTTTGTCTGAGTGAGTGCGTGAGTGGGTGAGTGAGTGAGTGAGTGAGTGAGTGTCTGTCCGTCTGTGAGTGTGAGTGAGTGAGTGAGTGAGTGAGTGAGTGAGTGCCAGTCCATACAGAAACACACACACACACACACAGAGAGCAGCTTTGGGATAAATAATTTAATGCAGTAACACAGTGTATATATATGTGTGTGTTCTCTCACTCACAACAGAAGGATAGAAAGACAAACTTCTCCTCCTTTACAACAGATAAAAACAGTTTCTGTAAACCTGTATATCAACACACACGCATGCTTTAATAGACGTACCGCTTTCATGTTAAAGGTGCACAATGTAACTTTTAGTGTGTCAGAGAAGTGAACATTTTCTAAGGTATATTCTCATAACTGAATAAACAAACTTTCCTCACAGGAAATTGTGATCCCTGGAACACTGTTTGAAGTTAGAAAGCTTCCTGAAAAGTTACTGTTTCACTGTTGTTGTTTACAGCAGCAGGGCCCACAGTTTGGTTTACAAACATATTCTAGTCTTACGTTTGGTTCCAGGTTCCTCAAAATAATTTGGTTTATGATGATAGAATTATTCAATACTAAGAATATGTTTAGTAAACTAACTGCAGGCTCTGTGAACGTAAACAAACCCCCCCTCCTCTAAAACTACACACTGCACCTTTAAATACACTGTTTATATACTGAGGAAAACACACACACACACAGAAAAAAATGGAACATTTCTGATACATTCGCTAGTAACGGAGCGCTGAGCCGGTCGCAAAATACACAATATACTTTTATATTTATCATGTCGCTCAACATCGCATGAGAACATTTGGAAGAGAAAATTAATTAAGATTTTTAACTTGTTTTCCTCTGTCGTCTGCAGAACACACACACACACACACACACACACACACACACACACACACACACACACACACACACACACACACACACACACACACACACACACACACACACACACACACACACACACACACACACACACACACACACACACACACACACACACACACACACACACACACACACACACACACACACACACACACACACACAGAATGTCGTCTGCAGAAATGATTTTTTCCTGTGTATCTACAGTATATCTTTTAATTGCATTCAAGGTTGAATAATGACTGTTGTTGATTACTCAAACTAATTGAAAAGTTAACTGTAAATTAAAAATATAAATTGGTTTTAGAATGACACTAAATACCAGACAGAGGAGAACAAACTAAACTTAATATTTTAATACATTTTCTCTTTCAAAGTTTCTGACACACGCTGTCATCAAATACAGAGTTAAAGGTGCAGTCAGTGATTCTGGAGAACGCTTGTTGTCAAAATCATTGAGTATCTCCTCATGATCTGCTACCTGTCTGTACATCAAATACACACTTTAAGGTGGAGTGTACTGTTTTCCACAGAACGTTTGTTGATATTTTAACTAACCGAGGCGTTATTTGACGCACGGGACACTGTGTAAACATGCCCAATTACAGAAGCTAGGCTGTGTATTAACACGGACATTTTTTTCAGCACACACACACAGTACAGACAGGTAGTGGATCATGAGGAGATATTCACGGATTTTGACAGAAAGTCATTTTGACAACAAGCGTTCTCCAGAATCACTGACTACACCTTTAACTTTGTGAAAACCTTCAGGTTCAGTGAAATGAAGATACAAAGTTACACATTCCTAAACAAGGACTGAAGAAAACAGCAAGTCCAAAACCTCACAGCCCAGTTTCTCCCAACGACAAAACACTGTCTCTTTAAACCTACAGCTGTGTGCGCGCGCGTGCGCGCGCGCGTGTGTGTGCGTGTGTGTGTGTGTGTGTGTGTGTGTGTGTGTGTGTGTGTGTGTGTGTGTGTGTGTGTGTGTGTGTCTGTGTGTGTGTGTTTTACTTGCCCTGACAGGTAGAGGTGATGTGTCCAGATTTTTCACACTCAAGGACACACTCCTCTCCTCGACTAATTTACTTTTATACTGTGGATGTGTTTGGATGCCTGTGGGCGGTGTGTGTGTGTGTGTGTGTGTGTGTGTGTCTGTCTCAGTGTGTGTGTGTGTCTCAGTGTGTGTGTCTGTCTCAGTGTGTGTGTGTGTGTGTGTGTGTGTGTGTGTGTGTGTCTGTCTCAGTGTGTGTGTGTGTGTGTCTCAGTGTGTGTGTGTGTGTGTGTATCTGTCTCAGTGTGTGTGTGTGTGTGTCTCAGTGTGTGTGTGTGTGTGTGTGTATCTGTCTCAGTGTGTGTGTGTGTGTATTAGGTAGTAGCAGGCTTGCTGTAATCTTCCACTCCAGTGATGGTTGCTTTGCAGAAGAAACAGTCTTTGTTGTTCATCAGATGTTGGTTGATACAAGCTCTGACAGAGAGAAACAGAGATGAAGGATTTAATATCAACAAAGAGAGAGAGGGAGGGAGGGTGAGTGTGTGTGTGTGTGTGTGTGTGTGTGTGTGTGTGTGTGTGTGTGTGTGTGTGTGTGTGTGTGTGTGTGTGTGTGTGTGTGTGTGTGTGTGTGTGTGTGTGTGTGTGTGTGTGTGTGTGTGTGTGTGTGTGTGTGTGTGTGTGAGTGAGTGAGTGAGTGAGTGAGTGAGTGAGTGAGTGAGTGAGTGTACCATATCATGTAACATGCATTTCATCAAAGAAATATTTTTTATATTATTTGTTCTGAACCAGAGGTGTGTGTGTGAGTGAGTGAGTGAGTGAGTGAGTGAGTGAGTGAGTGAGTGAGTGAGTGAGTGAGTGAGTGAGTGAGTGAGTGTGTGTGTGTGTGTGTGTGAGAGAGATTGGTTCATTGGTTTAGCAAAACAATACAATGAAGGTAAAGACAGATATGTAATCTTAATACAAGAAGTGATGTGGAGCACGTCAGGAACCCCTGCGCCTTTTAATGATTGTCCCTTCTGCAGGATTTGCGGGCAGTCCCTCCACACTAACACCATAATAAACCATGTGTGTGTCTGTGTGTGTGTGTGTGTGTGTGTGTGTGTGTGTGTGTGTGTGTGTGTGTGTGTGTGTGTGTGTGTGTGTGTGTGTGTAGACCACAGTAATCCATTCAGGTGCTGAGCTGGCAGCATGCTAAGCTAAATCAAGCGCTAGTCAAACTGAACATGAAATATGTATTGAAGGATCGGACCAGTCAGCACTCAAACAGCTGACTCACACATTCTATTCTACACACCTGGAATATTAACAGCGAAGAGTGTGTGTGTGTGTGTGTGTGCATGTGTGTGTTTTTATGTGTGTGTGTGTGTATGTTTTTTATGTGTGTGTGTGTGTTTGCATAAAATACAGTTTATATTGCATGTACCGTAGCATACAGTCAAGTGCGAAAGTTTGTGAACCCCTTGAACATTTTGGAATTTTATTTATTTTTACCAACATCACAACTCTATTCCTGAGATCCTCTGAGATTTGTTTCCCTTTTAGCATGTCTGACCTGTATGGGTTCACTTTGGTGAGCCTAAACTGACCTGGTTTTATCTCTGTTTTATCTAGTGCCACCCAATTTCTTTCCTAAAGATCTCTCATTACATTGGTCTATTTCATCAACCAATTTGGCCCACCTGATTGTGTCAACCTGCTCGATTTAAGCAATGCAGCTCAGGGTTCACAAACTTTTGCACATACAACATTCGTCAAATAATTTGTTTTATCTGTTTTAACAATTGATTTCTGGAAAAGAAAAATGTTGAATTGATAAACAAACATGTGTTATTTCATATAAAAAATACTGGTATTTATAAAAATGAATTAATAATGGTTAAAATAAATAAAATTCCAAAAGGCTCAAGGGGTTCACAAACTTTCGCACTTGACTGTATAACATGCATTTAATCAAAAAAAAATGTTCTGTATCATTTGTTCTTAACCACCAGTAGATCTTTAACTTTACTTGTAATATACATTAAATATGCATGTTTCTATGTGTGTGTGTGTGTGTGTGTGTGTGTGTGTGTGTGTGTGTGTGTGTGTGTGTGTGTGTGTGTGTGTGTGTGTGTGTGTGTACTTACTTGCAGGATTTGTGGGAACATGGCTTGAACACAGCGGAGATGGAGTGAGCGTAGCAAATCGGACAAAGATCTTCTTCACTCGTCGGCTACGAAACAAGACAAGAATGTTTGTTAAACTTTAACGATAAAAATAATAATAATGTCTTTTATGTTCCTTAATTTTGTGTGTGTGTGTGTGTGTGTGTGTGTGTGTGTGTGTGTGTGTGTGTCCTTTGTTAAAATGCCATTCCACATTTTTTTTATTATTTAAATCTTCATATTCCTTCAGCAATCCAGTTTAGCTCCAGCTTTTCAGCATCGAGCATTCACACGCTTTTTCAGGAGAATAAAAAAAGATACTTTTTTAATCCCTACTGGAAAATTCCTGTTCCCAGCAAACACATAAAGAGCCAACGATCATTTAAAAACAAATAAAAGACACAAAAGAACAAGGAATCACATAAAAATAACAATAAAAAACCAAATGGATTTCTTTCAAGTTGTAATTGCTTTTGTTGTTTTTATTGCTGTTGTTATTTTATTGTGGTTATCGCTGGTCATCCAGAGGACAGGGGAAGGATGTGTGTGTCTGTGTGTGTGTGTGTGTGTCTGTGTGTGTGACTTGATGCCAGAAATAACCGCATGTGGTGAGAAGGGCGACGTGTGTAGGACGAACTAGAAGGTCGTTGAGATACAGAATCCCAGGAGAATACTCAACTATGTGTATGTGTGTGTGTGTGTGTGTGCGCGCCCGTTTTTGCTCATTTTAAAGCCCTGATCAAAGCTGTTTTTTTTCCAACTAAGTTTCATAATATTTATGAACATTTATTTTCAATCAGATTTTTGTAAAAGCGTGTGTGTTTGTGTGTGTGTGTGTGTGTGTGTGTGTGTGTGTGTGTGTTATTGTCTTCATTTGTGACACCCAACTTTGATACAATATATTTATTTTCCATTGTTTTTTAATGATTTCTTTTTTGGGGGCATTTTCCCTTTATTAGACAGTTTGGAGAGACGGAAATGAAATGGTGCAGAGAGGGGAATGAAAGCTGTGATCATTGAGCTGAACTGCCTGTCACTGTGCGTCAGCAGACAGACAGGCACATGCATTATAATATAAAAGGTCAGAATCACTGACATGTGAAGGAGAGAAAAGAATGGAAAATGGCTTCCTCTCATTCTGAATTTGAAAGAAATTATTTAAAGCCTGACTTATTATTCCCTCTGTATATTCTCCTCTAGGCAAGGAGAGGAAAGGCAGGTTCATTTCTATAGCACAGTTCAGACACAAGGACATTCAAAGTGCTTTACAGGGGCAGTAAATACATATAGATTCGACATTAGAAAATGCATTTATGAGATCGTATAAACAAAGAGCGAAAGCGGGCAGACACATTGTAAAAAAAAAATATTATACGAAATTATAAAGCATTTTGCCCAAAAAGTATGTTTGTCAGAAGGAAAGAAGCTTTGTGGTATTTTGTGTGTTTTTAAGATGTTAAAAGGAAACAAACAGCTGTATTCCTATTTAAAGGGGCCGGCTGTGGTGAAGTGTGTAGGGCGGTCGTCTACTGGGTTACGGGGTCGGTGGTTGGATCCCCCGTCTCCCCGCCACATGTCCAAGTGTCCCTGGGCAAAGAGACACTGAACCCCACATTGCTCCAGATGGTTTAGAGAGCGCCTTGCATGGCAGCTACTGCCATCGGTGTATGAGTGTGTGTGTGAATGGGTGAATGTGGTAAGAAATGAAAAACACTTTGGGGCTGAGAAAATCGTATGAAAAGCGCTATATAAGTCAAGACCATTTAACATTTACCTTTTAAAGTTATAGTGCGTAACCTCCCCCCCCCAAAAGAAATATCCCAAGAAGAGCCCAAGAAATGTTTCAGTTGTTGATTCTACAGTACTGCTTAAAAAAACGTGGACGTACAGCAGAAGGTATAAAATCCATGAGCCATCACTGACATACAGAGACACTGTGTTTCTTTGAGCCATTGTGAGTTATTGATCTGCCCCGACACAATGTTTAAATTGGAGTTTTTTCTAAAGCTTAGAGCGCCATCGACCCAACGAGATGAACACACAGCTGGGAGATGACTGTTTGAAATCACATCAGGGACAA
>NC_137233.1:252765-255265 GCF_949987685.1 Ammodytes marinus | reverse complement strand
GTCTACATATGTATTTACTTAATAGTTATTTATTACTTAAAGCTGCTCTGAGGATCTTTCAGTTTGTGTTAATTCTAGCGCCCCCTTTGGTTAAAAGCGGTAGTGTTTTTACCACGCCAGCTGTTGTTCCTGGGTGAGCGTATACCCATGACAAAGGCATTAAACAAAACTATATAAAAATAGCATTCTTTGCACTGATGGTCTGGTTTGCTGTTACATGTAATTTATGATCATCAGAGGAAAAATGAGACTTTCAGAAATATTTAAAAGTTCCTCGTAGCAGCTTTAATGTCTGTCAGTATATGTTGAATGTTTTCATGTCTCTGGTGCCTCCTACATATCGCTGTATTCTCGTCTGACCTTCAATATAATGAGAATAAACTTCCTGAACTAGAAAGTGATCGGGATTTCATTAGAAAGGCTTTTTTGGGGGATGTTCGTGGCACAGGGCTCCCCACGGGAGTCCAGCCCGGGTCAGCTCTCTACATGTCTTCCCCTCTTTGCCCCATTTCAACTCTGTCTCTCCAAATCTGTCTAATAAAGCAAACATGCCCAATAAATCTTAGGAGAAAGGCTTTTTAATAAGGAAAGTTAAGATGTTTAGTGCTTACAGGAATATCTTGTGACCACCAGGGAATAGATGAAGGTCTGAGCATTCATCTCATGCTGACAGAGTGAGGGCAGTTTGAAACCAGGACACTGCTGTAGGTCTAATATCTGTTTAGTCACAACATCCATCACTCAGACACACACACACACACACACACACACGCATGCACACACACGCATGCACACAAAGACACAGACACAGACACACACACACAAAGACACAGACACAGGCAAACAGACACACACACTGCTGTACACAGGAGACAACAGGCTAATTAGGATTGTGATGACTGAATTTAGGCCACACATACACAGACTGAACCATGTGTGTCACAGACTTTACTCAAACTAAGTATTCCTGACTGACTATATTAGCGCCTTACATTTTTAAGTTAAGTTTCTTTATTTGTCAATTATACACAAGGCAGATCAAAATTTGTCCTGTAATTTATGTGTTAAAGGCCTACTTCACCGGTTTGAATATGAAGGTGTATTGAATTCTGAGATCCTATGTAGTATAAATGTGCAAAAAAAATTAAAATCGGTTCATCCTAGCCTGAGAAAAGGCAGAAAGAGTGTTTTTTTTAACCCTATATTTCTCTTTCTCGTGACATCACAGAAAGAGAAATATAGGGTTAAAAAAAACGTACTTTGTAAATATTACTGTGATGTCACAGTAAAAGACATCACAGTAATATTTACAAAGTACGTTTTTTGAAGTACCGTGAAGTAGGCCTTTAAGTCGACTTTGTAATCAATTTCTGCAAAATGTACCAGACAGACAGAGGAATAGAGAACCGACGGTGCAATAAGTTCAAAAGGATCAAATAGGATCAGTTACACAGCTCCGGAGAAAATGAAGAGATCACTCCAAATGTTCAGTGTCTCTTGTTTTACTCTTTAGAGGCATATGTTTGAGTGGAATGAACATTTTGATGTTATAATATAAACTACTGACAACATTTCTACTAAATTCACAATAAAAAATATTGTCATTCAGAGCATTTTCAATAAGGAATGTAGAGATAAAGATTTAAGAAAATCCAGACTGGTCTCTTCATGTTTTCCAAGGCTGTGTATACAATAAATAAAATCTAAATAGTGCAGAGAGTAAGACAAAACCAAACGGTATAGGAAAGTAAATAAATTGAAAATGTGCGATGTGAATGATGAAATATATCTCCCTCCATCTGTGCTCTTACTTCTTCTTTGTTCTACAGAGAGCAGCGTTTATCTGAGCTGATGCAACGCCCTGTAAGCTCTCCTCCCTCTCTCCTGTCAGGACCATCCCTGTCTGGTGGATGGGACGTTCTAACTGTCCAGCCAGGTCTGCTCTGAGGCTAATGAATCCTAATGAGGCTGCTCTAGTGCTGGCTATTACATATTAGTGATGACGTCACGGTTCTCAAGTCAAAGTCAAAATTATTTCTACAGCACATTTAAAAACACCGTCAGTCGACCAAAGTGCTGAACAAGATCCAACACAAAACAACATATAAGATACATGAGGAAAGAAAGTTAGGAGTGTCAACTTGTGTAAAAGGCCGGTGCAACAGAAGTGAGTCTTCAGCAACGTATTAAACCGTTCAACTTTAAGAAGAAAACAACTATTTGTTTAGTTGCAGCTGAGAGCCAACTTTCCAGGTTCAGAACCAATTTATTTCATGTCCGAACACCGCGGCTGTTTCATTATGTTCTGCCTTTCCCCAGGCATGGAGGTGAGGAAAAACGAGGTAAAATCAACCAATTCCTTGGGCAAGACACTTCACCCACCTTGCCTGGTGTGAATGTGTATGACTGCTGTATGTTTGAGGTGGTGGTCTGAGGGGCCGTAGGCGCTGAATGGCAGCCACACTTCCGCCACTGGTATGACTGTGTGTGAATGAATGGA
>NC_137233.1:245265-247765 GCF_949987685.1 Ammodytes marinus | reverse complement strand
CACGATGCAACACAAGGTTGTCATGGAAACGGCTTGTGTTCTCATGGCAACTGGGAAGGGATGCCGTTGTGACCGGGCCATCCCCTGTGGCGTCAAACTAATTTGCAGGCGACACACACACACACACACACACACACACACACACACACACACACACACACACACACACACACACACACACACACACACACACACACACACACACACACACACACACACACACACACACACACACACACACACACACACACTCATCTGTTTCAAACACACAGTCACTGAGGCACACACTAATATTCATAAGTATGCAGGACAGTAATATGTGCTGCCCAGGCACTTGAAAATAATGTTACAAAATCAAAATGTTACCGAGAGAGAGCAGTATAGATAAGAGACCCAATAAGTACCCATCCCTAAAAACTGCAGCATCCCCCCCCTCCAACACACACACACACACACACACACACACACACACACACACACACACACACACACACACACACACACACACACACACACACACACACACACACACACTTCGTCTGTCAGCAGCCCAAGTAACTGAATTTAATTCCAGTATCATGGTCAATTTTCTACGTTTATTTCAAACCAAATTCCATGAAAATCAGTTTAGACACACACACACAATTAAAAAACACAACAGATACCATGAGGTGCTACTCACATGAGTGCAGGGAGAAGTGTCTTCTCTCCGTGGCTGTGGGGATGTTAGGAGCCACGGTCGACCCCATAGAGCTCACCACGGGGCGGGGGGGAGACGCGACACTGGCCTGGACAGGTTAAGACAGCGTTAAAAACACACACACACACACACACACACACACACACACACACACACACACACACACACACACACACACACACACACACACACACACACACAGTTTGTATGTCTATGTAAACAAAAAACAACTAAAACTATGGATATATAAATGACATATGACCACAATGTGCTTTAATCTCATTTAGATAAGACGATAATATCATGTGCTGCTTGTATCCGATGTATCTGTGTTTTTATGCTGTTTTCACTAGAATATGCTAGTTATTGTTATACTGCTGTTATATGCTCTTTTAAATCAAGTCTGAACAATTCTTCTGTGTCCATTTCAACCTGTCATTTTGAAATGTTCGATTTCTATTCATTGGCTTTTCTAATGTATTTTAATCTTGTAAAGCCCTTTGAAAGGCCTTGTGTTTGAATCGTGCAATAGAAATAAACCTGCCTTGCTTATTAATGTTAATAGAGTTGAGTAGACTGACCTGTGTCCCGGTAGAGCCCTCAGACCCCCCCGACCCCCCCTCTCCCAGCAGGTGCTGGATGGAGTGCAGCTGGAAACACGGGTCGGACAGGAGCACAGAGGCAGCACGGGATATCCTGCAGGAGACAGAGACACACAGAGAGGATTAGGGCACACACACACACACACACACACACACACACACACACACACACACACACACACACACACACACACACACACACACACACACACACACACACACACACACACACACACACACACACACACACACACACACACACACACACACACACACACACACACACACACACACACACACACACACACACACACACACACACACACAGTTTTTTTTTTTTTAAATAAAATAAAAGGTTTTAAATGATTTTTTTGACGATTTTTTTTATTTTATTTTTTATTTTTTATTTTGAGATGTTTTTTGGGAAGTTTTTTTAGAATGTATGGTGTGTGTGTGTGTGTGTGTGTGTGTGTGTGTGTGTGTGTGTTCTTAAAGTTAAATCCATGTGAAAGCGTTCACACTATCAGGACTTTTCTGAAGTCAACCAGGACAGACATAGAACAAGATTATTTTCTCCTCTTCAAAATGAATCACAGTAACACCAGTCCTCCAGGCGGTGTGTGTGTGTGTGTGTGTGTGTGTGTGTGTGTGTGTGTGTGTGTGTGTGTGCATGTGTGTGTGTGTGTGTGTGTGTGTAAAGTGAGTGTGTGTGTGTGTGTGTGTGTGTCTGATAAATGTATAAAGCACATCTCTCTCTCTCGATCCATCCAGCGCTCAATCTCAGCTGATAATCAAACCGAGGCACTACGCATCAATCTTTCATGACTTTCATGACTATTCACACACACACACACACACACACACACACCGACACACACACAGACACACACGCGCACACACACACACAGACACCGACACACACACACACGCACACACACACACACAGACACACACACACACACCGACACACACACACGCACAAACACACACACACACACACACACAAGCACTTCAGTCTCAATCACGACTCTTTCTCTGCTCATTTCTAAAAGTGCTAGGATGTCCTAGAGTTTGAGAGGTTCCTCCCAGTAACCATGATATTGCTGCTATTTCATCTACGGTGCCCACCATCTAGAGCTGCAACGATTGATCGATGAATGGATTATTAATCGATTATTAAAATAATCG
This sequence comes from Ammodytes marinus, assembly GCF_949987685.1. Lineage (NCBI taxonomy): Eukaryota > Metazoa > Chordata > Actinopteri > Uranoscopiformes > Ammodytidae > Ammodytes > Ammodytes marinus. The sequence goes on along the minus strand of NC_137233.1, from coordinate 245,275 downwards.
CCAACTATTT
>NC_137233.1:240265-242765 GCF_949987685.1 Ammodytes marinus | reverse complement strand
TTGTTTCACTCCATTGTGTCGTCGCGTTGATGAGACACCAAGTAAAGGCCAAAGTCTTTAGAACAAACAGACGAAGACTAAACGAACAGGAATGAATAAACAGCTGAACACTGACAACCCCCCCCCCCTCCACACACACACACACACCCCCCCTCCCTCCATATTCAAATGTGCTCAAATTGTGCTAAAATATGCACGTAAAAAATGTGCCTACATTTTTCTTTTGCTATGCTACGACAGAATACCTTGTACCACCATTCTAAATAATAATGATAAACTAGAAAATCCCGCGGAGATTTTGAAAGTACGGGCCGCCCGTGTAAATCGGGGAAGAAAAGAAATCACGGCTGACCTATGGTCCGAGAGACTTTATCGTAGAGCAACATGAGCTGTACATGTCTGACAAATAATGAGTCAATGAAAGTCAGGGGGAAAGGGGCGTGGCCTGGCAAACATTGCATTTTTGAATGATGGTTTTCACATTTGTGGCGCCCCCTATGGGTTAACCTCGACAAGCTTAGAGGGACATGCTACCACGTCTTCTGCACATATCCTGCAAGTTTCATGATGATAGGACCTATTCAGGGCTGTACGCTTATTTTTTAAAGTCGTAGCACTGGTGCTAGCAAGCAAAAAAATTCAGTAGCACAAAAATAAATTTGGTAGCACACAAAGTATGATCGAAAATTTGCATGACCCTAACCCTTGCATTTCGCTCTACTTACCTTTGAGCATGTCATCTTGGTTTTATTTGAGATTCTCAATGAATATCCTAGTGTGTGCAGTAATAATTATAGAAGAATGAATAGGGGTGCACTGATTGGAATTTAGACAAAAGAGTCTAACCTGCCAATGGCAATTTGTTTGCTGATTCAGAATTATTTCCCCCAATAGAACTATAAAAATAATGTCTATATCTATATATTTTTTAAATAAAAATATAATTATTATAGTAGGCTAATAATAACAAAATTTTTTAGAACATTTCATTCTTTTAATGAAAACCAAACTTTAAAACATTGAACATAATAGCCTATTAAATAAATTAGTAAACATATTTATACAATTTAGGCCAAGTTAAATAGGTTGTGTCAAACTTTGTTTAAATAGACTACTGTTGACTGCTCTCTGCAGCTGAAGCAGTTGATTTTCTTGCTAGCGCACTGCAGGGCTGTGAAGCGCTAACTTCCTGTTCTTACCTGCTTCAAAATAAAAGTCAACTCGCATTTGGCTAGTAACAGGCTTTTATTGTGAAGGGGCACAGGAAATGTTCAGTTTCCACACGCGCTAACTTAACTGCGTTAAGAGCCGTGTCCTTTCGGTTTTTACCGTTGGTGAAGTTAGACGCTATAATCGCCGAGCACAGATCCCGAGCACACATCTTTCACCAGCCAAAGTGGAGGGTAGACTTAATAACTTACTCGCCTAAGACTACATTCACCCGCATTTGGCGAGTGTTAATGTAGAGCCCTCTAAGCAGTGTTGTGCATCACTCCTCTGTGTTTCAAAGACAGCCTCTCCTCATTAGCACTCGTGCGAGAGGAATTGTATTCATCATCGCACGTGATCAATTTCAGTGGCAAATGCGATCAAAACTGTCGCACTGTACAGCCCTGCTATGGTCAATGAGTTATGGCCAATGTGTTATTAAGCCCCGCCCCTGCGTAAACATTTTAGTCAATGGCGGCCATGTTTTTCAAGCTGTCTTACTAATATTTTTCAGAGACGTGCGTCATAGTCCCCCGGGGTTTCGTGAGACATTTGGTGTTGATAGAGTGAAACTTGACAGTTGTTGATAAATCCCTGTTTTTCAGTTTATGCTAATTAGCCGAAAATATTTCCAGGTTGACTTTATGGTCCAAGAGGCTTTTTTGTAGAGCACCCTAACATACACCTGTGTGAGAAATTTCAAGTCAATCGGACTTACGGTGTGAGGGGCGTGGCCTCTCAAACTTTCTTCAGTCGTTGCTTAATAACAGCGCCCCCTAGCAGAAATTAAAAAAACTGTCCGAGAGGCTATATTGTAGAGCACCATGAGCTGTACAAGTGTAATCAATTTCAAGTCAATCAGAGTAATGTGACATTTGTGACGCCCCCTATGGGGCGTAACATACACCTGTGTGAGAAATTTCAAGTGAATCGGACTTACGGTGTGCGGGGCGTGGCCTCTCAAACTTTCTTCAGTCGGGGCTTAATAACAGCGCCCCCTAGCAGAAATTCTAAAAACTGTATAATAGCACACCCCGCGGGGTGGGGACGCACGTTGTGTGAAATTTTTGCATGTCTGCGTGTAACGGTGTGGGAGGAGAAGCAGCTAGAAAATGTGGCGGAAGAATAAGAAGAAGTAAGAAAAAGTATGGTGGAGAGTAATAATTACGGGCCCTCAATACATACTTAAATATAATCAGTGTGTGTGTGTGTGTGTCTTTATGTATCTTTGTGTGTGTTAGTGTGTGTGCCTGAGTGTGTGTCTAGGTGTGACTGTGTGTGTCTGTGTCTG
>NC_137233.1:225265-237765 GCF_949987685.1 Ammodytes marinus | reverse complement strand
TCTGTGAAAAAGACGTCCAAAAGATCTTCTTCTGTTGAGATAACGCTTTGGAAGTCACAAGAGGAGATATTGATTTCACATGGGGAACTTGAAGCTCCGTTTGGACATTTTATCTGTTTACTGGCATCAGAAGGCATCACAAGAAACGTCATAACTAACCATCTGTGTATGATGGAGAAACAAACGTGCTTTTACAGACCAAGTGGACACTCCACACTGACGGTTTTAACCATGATTTCTTGGATTGGAATATAAGGACATCTCAACCTCCATCGACCTTCATCAAGCTTTCACACACCTGGATGAGTTGAAAAGCCGCCGCACTCTGACTGCACTGCGAGAGGGGAATGAGATCTTAGGCCGTATTAAACAAGCAGAGTATTTAATCAAACAATAGAGGCTTCCAGTTCCTGGGTCATTCTACACTTTCTAAGGAATAATATTCTGCCAAAACACTTCTCCACTCCTCTCTGTTACTGGAGGAATAGAAGGTTAACTCTGAACACACAGCTGGATTCTCTTACACACTGTTGAACACAAATTACAAAATCTGGGCATTTACCTCAGAAAACTATCAATCGTTCAAGCAGGTCATTTTTTCATTTTCTTCCCATATCCACTCTCTCCAGATGGCATCCAGCCTAGCAGGTGGACGCAGATGCAATCGCCTCATTTAACATTAACTAGGTTACACACACACACACACACACACACACACACACACACACACACACACAGTATAAACTATCCGGACCTGGGAGCCTGCGACCATGCATCACACTGACATTTTGTTTGTGGCCCGAAGCTAAGAGGCAGAAAAGCCAATAATGGTTCTGTGGTGGGAATGTAGGTAAATGTTCGGCTCCTTCGCCCGTGACAGGAAACTAATTAGAATACGGACTGGAGTTGATTTTACAAGGAATTAATGAGATACAAATGAACAACAAGTTTTGTGCATTCTCATGTGTTGGTTTCTCATTAAGACTGTCCCTGACTAAGAATCTACATAGTCCTATCTGATTGGTCGAGTCTGACCTTCATATCTTTTTTCATGTTCATTGATGCATATTCTCTTCTGCGACATTGGCTTCCAATTTTTTTCCACATCAGACAAAATTGTAGTTTGTCTTCTTGAGTTGGGGAAAGAATTAATTTTTTTCGACTTACTCTACCGTTCACACACACACACACACACACACACACACACACACACACACACACACACACACACACACACACACACACACACACACACACACACACACACACACACACACACACACACACACACACACACACACACACACACACACACACACACACACACACACACACACACACACACACACACACACACACACACTAAGGAGACCTAAAGCAGAGCAGAAAAACACAAGCTGCTTTGTACGATTTGTCCGGCCTTCATACATCACGTGACATTATATTGGTAATTCATTCAATGGACAAATTCAGCCAAAACTATTTAATTCAAGTTCAAAACCTGGAAATTCGAGGCAACTAGCCACACCACGATAACTTGATCGAATATCAATTTTAGGAGCTGGCCATACGATACAAATATCACAATATATTTATGTATAGTTTTTTTAAGCCTCACCCTATCCCTTTAAGCCTAACTCTAACCCTTTAAGCCTAACTCTAACCCTTTAAGCCTAACTCTAACCCTTTAAGCCTAACTCTAACCCTTTAAGCCTAACTCTAACCCTTTAAGCCTAACTCTAACCCTTTAAGCCTAACTCTATCCCTTTAAGCCTAACTCTAACCCTTTAAGCCTAACTCTAACCCTTTAAGCCTAACTCTATCCCTTTAAGCCTAACTCTAACCCTTTAAGCCTAACTCTAACCCTTTAAGCCTAACTCTAACCCTTTAAGCCTAACTCTAACCCTTTAAGCACACCCTTACTATCAATGTGTGCAAAATGAGATGCATCCCTCTGCAAGAAGGATGTGAGATACTTTAAAAAGCCTTTCCTGTCTTAAGAGTGGAGAGAGTCTTCAGCTGTCCGGTGACATCATGTTGAATGTCTCTGCTATCGGAGGGTTTCTGCAGAGCGTGGCGGTAGTTCTGCTTTGTTTACTGAGCTGGACCGATGCAAACCTCTGCTCGGCCCACGGCTCCTCACAGGGCGCGAGATGTCTTTGTGCGTCCGACATCCTCAGCTGCTCCGCCATCGGTCTGGAGAAAGTCCCCAAAGAGATGCCCGTATCCGTGGTAACTCTGGATCTAAGTCACAACCGGATTGTACAGTTGGACAGCGGCGCCTTCCAGGGACTTTACCGGTTGGACACGCTACGATTAGCGCACAACAAGCTAACTCACGTCCACCCCGGAGCGTTTAAAAACAGCTCTGGGGCTCTGCTGCGACACCTGGATCTATCGTCCAATCAGCTGAGGGTTCTAGAACCCCATTACTTCACAGACTTACCGGGACTGCAGGAACTGTTGCTGTTCAACAACCGAATCACCCACGTGGAGACCAACACTGTAGCAGGATGGGGGAACCTTCGGAAGGCCTACCTCAGTCACAACCGCCTCACGGATTTCCCTTTCTTCGTCATACAAGAGCACAGCCATCCTCACCTGTCTATGCTGGATCTATCCTCCAACCGTCTGTCCAAGCTCCCTCTGGAAGATATCTCCAACCTGCCCATGGCCGTGCAGAGGGGCCTGTACCTGCACAACAACTCTCTGCTGTGTGAATGCTCCATGTACGCGCTGTTTAAGTTCTGGGAGAAGAGAGATTTCCTATCGATCAAGGAATTCCGATCGGAGTACACGTGTCTGGTCCACGGGATCCAGCAAGGCACCGTGAGATTCTTCCAACACAATCGCTACTTTGAAAAGTGCAACCAGACGGTTCTGAGCGGGTTCTGGAAGCACCAGGAGAGCGACGTGTCAGTGAAGTTAGGGAACGCTTTGCTGCTTCACTGTGTGACCTCGCTGAGCGGACAACACGTCACCTTCCTGTGGGTCGCTCCCAATCAGGAGTACGTAGCTCCACCGGGGAACAACGGATCTCTGAAGATGTTCGCTAACGGGAGCTTGGAGATCAAGGCTTCCCGTGACGAGGACTCTGGAATCTACTGGTGCATGGCTCTGGACGAGAAGCAGCAACGCAATGAAAGTCGAGAGATCAACGTCACCGTGATATTGCCCCCGGACTACGAGAATCAAGAATCCTTCAACACGGGTTTCACCACACTGCTAGGCTGCGTTGTAAGCCTTGTTCTGGTGCTTATGTATCTCTTTTTAACCCCGTGCCGATGCCCCCTGCGCCGAAAGATCCCTACCCCAACTACGGCCACCCCGAGCCAGCCAGGCAACGAAGCAGCGAGCGCACAATCATCCATCCTCACCCCTACACCGCCTACCACCACGGAAGGCCCGGGCCGGAAGGTCAGTACCAACAAGCATGTGGTGTTCCTTGAGCCAATTAGAGAGCAGCAGAATGGACGGCTGCTCAGGATTGGTCAAGGGTTACTGTTAGGGGCGGAGCAACAACACAGCTTTCACACTAAGAAGACAGAGAGCACCGTGTCACCTGTGTTCTTAGACACGCCCATCATTGTGACATAGAGACACTGAACCCCTAACCCCCCTCACCACTACCCTATATGCATCCAGCACTCCACCTGAGCACACCTTTAATCTAATGCCAAGGTCAGACCACACTAACGTTCTGTCTGTTTCGATAGTCAACGTGTCAGATTAGATGATTATATAGTCATACATTCTATCTATCAATCTATCTATCTATCTATCTATCTATCTATCTATCTATCTATCTATCTATCTATCTATCTATCTGTCTATCTGTCTATCTATCTATCTATCTATCTATTCCATCTATCCATATTCTTGTTTTTGTATTTTCAGAGCACAAGACAGTCAGCCACACACACACACACACACACACACACACACACACACACACACACACACACACACACACACACACACACACACACACACACACACACACACACACACACACACACACACACACACACACACACACACACACACACACACACACACACACACACACACACACACACACACACACACACACACACACACACACACACACACACACACACACACACACACACACACACACACACACACACACACACACACACACACACACACACACACACACACCACTTCTTAAGCCCTTGTCTATTTACTCTGGCATTGCCTAGCAACTCCTTCCCAATGGTGACATCATGCAGGCTGTTATTGATGGGTGACAAACGTGTCACAGTCTGTCACGTCTAGATGGAGAGATAGATGGATAGATGGATGGATGGAGAGATAGAGAGATAGAGAGATATATGGATAGATGGATAGATGGATAGATAGAATGTATGACTCTAAAATCATTTACTCTGACACAGATACTATCAGAACACACTCAAAGATCTTGTATTCTGACCGAGGCATCACACTCACTGAGAGCTTTCTCAACTCTTTCTTTCCTTTGCGAGGCTTTGTCTCTCTCATAGACTATCAAACGGACCAAGTGCAATTGTTAAAGAGATTCATAACTGTAGAGCAGCAGATTTCCATGTTTACCACTGAACCCTGCAGCCATACACCACTGCACTGTGACGGAACGGGCTGGTACACACACACACACCCTAACCCCTAACCCTAGACATGGGCTGGTTTCATATTCTGACTGTGTGATAATGGTAAGCCAAAATACCACTGTGTCACTGTTTCACTGTTTCTTACAGCCCCGGAAAAAATGAAGAGACCAGTCTGGATTTTTCTTACTTCTTCATCTCTACATGAATTGTTGAAAATGCTCTAAATTACAATATTTTTATTGTGAATTTGGTAGAAATGTTGTCAATAGTAATAATATAATAATAATAATAATAATAATAATAATAATAATAATAATAATAATAATAATAATAATAATAATAATAATAATAATTATTATTATAAAATCAAAATGTTCATTCTACTCAAACATATGCCTTTAAAGAGTAAAACGAGAGACACTGAACATTTTGAGTGGTCTCCTAATTTTTTCAGGAGCTATATTTTAGAATGTAAAGGCAGAAAACAACCATTCCCTTCCCCCCCTGCCGAACACAATCTATTCATTATTCTAAACAACATATAAAATATTCTGAACATTAAAGCTGGGGTATATGATTTCTGATTGGTCAAAGTTAACATGAGCTGACACTTTGGATTCAAATCTGTATCTCAACTGCTATTTTCTCCCCAAATCCTCCACCCCAGCTTTAACATCCATTCTAATACCTGAGAATGGTGTGATGGATAATAGAGTGGCTTTTCAAACAGTGCTATACCTTTAAACCAGACACTGGCCCATGTCCAGACACAGACAGACAGAGATATGGATGGAACAGAAAACTGAGAAAAATCTGAATGAAAACAGACCATAAAAACAGTCAAAAGGACTCTGTGGAAAAGCTGTGGAAACTGCCTCAGTGTGAGCCAGGAGTCACAGACAGTCACAGACAGCCACAGACAGCCACAGACACCAAGGACGTTTACCTGCGACACCACAAAGAGCATGGACTATCCCTTTAAGCACGGCTTGACCCTTTAACAGACATTTGCTACAGATGCCTTCTCGCCCCATACAGAGGAAATGTGTTTCTGTAAAGCTGTTTAGTAGGGGTGTCACCATTCTACAAATCCTCTAAAATGTGTCTGAATTTTCAATTTTAAGGTCACGATTCAATTCTCGATCTTTTGGGTTATAGGGTTAGGGTTTGTTGTGCCATTTTAGTCTAGTCAAGGCTGAAGAATCTTTGGTTTTATGCCTTGATAATCTCTGGTTAACTAAGGAAGAGATAACTGGCAGCAACAACAAGCAGTGTGTGTTTTATTCAAGATCATGACCTAAGTTCAATCGATTTATGACTTACAATTGAAATCGTGACACCCCTATACTGTTGAGCGTTTCTTTGTGTGTGTGTGTGTGTGTGTGTGTGTGTGTGTGTGTGTGTGTGTGTGTGTGTATGTGTGTGTGTGTATGTGTGTGTGTGTGTGTGTGTGTGTGTGTGTGTGTGTGTGTGTCTGTCAGCTTAATAAAGCCATGATGCCCAATCTGCATAGTGTAGCTCTGTAACAGCTTTTTAGAAAGTAAAAATAGAAAGTGCTTTAAAGTGGAAAGTCGTTTTTTTGATTCTGTCCTCGTCCGACTGTCACCAGTCGTCAGGGAGACAAAAAGACGAATAAATTAATAATAGCATCGCCGCGGTAACATCAGTAGAAATGTATTATTCATAGAGATGTGTTGTTTGGGAAGAAATTCAGAGACGCTGGAACTTTTTCAAAAAGGTTCAAAAATTAGATAACACACACACACTGCACGCAAACACACAGACACACACACACACTGCACGCAGACACACAGACACACACTACACGCAGACACACACACACACTGCACGCAGACACACACACACACAGACACACAAACACACTACACACACAGACACACAAACACACTACACGCAGACACACAGACACAAACACACACGCAATTCTCTGAAAAGCCTCTGTAAACCTGGTTCTAAAAGAGTTAAAATGAATATATGATGATATCAAAGTGTCTCAATACGCTTGTTTCTTTAATGTCTGGACCATTAAACTGTGTGGGCGGATTTCTGTAAAGTTGATCAAACTTAAATGACAATATCTTTAATTTGGATTGATAAATATGCCTAACTCTTTTCAGATGCTTTACTATCATGAAACTAACTCCACACATTACAGAGTTAGAAGGATAGATAGATTCGGGAGAAAAACGGGAAAAAATTTGTACTCGATGTGCTACAATTCTGTTATTATTAACATTTAATAAAAAAAACCTTTGAAAGAAGGATAGATAGATAGATAGATAGATAGACAGACAGACAGACAGACAGACAGACAGACAGACAGACGGACGTTTCTTTTCAGATGCTTTACTGTCATATTGTGTATTCTTGTTTTAAGTTGCTGCTAAATGAATTATTCAAGAAGATAGCTTCGTTTGTTTTGGGGAGGTGATTCAGAAATGGTGGAACTTTTTAAAAAAGGTTCAGAAATGAGTTTTTCTCTCATGCATTGGACTGAATAACAGAATGAATCTGTGTTGTGGACGATTATGGCGAACGTGTTTCTGTTTCTGTCTCACTGTATTGACGGCACCCCCCACCATGTCTCTCTGTGTGTGTGTTAATAATAAAACTCTGTATCTACACTGTCTGTCGCCTGCTCTGTCTCACTCTGACACTTGTACTGTGCATGCCTCACACACACACACACACACACACACACACACACACACACACACACACACACACACACACACACACACACACACACACACACACACACACACACACACACACACACACACACACACACACACACACACACACACACACACACACACACACACACACACACACACACACACACACACACACACACACACACACACACACACACACACACACACACACACACGCGCACACACACACGCGCACACACACACACACACACAGTCTTTGCATATTCAAACAATAAACAGCTTAATAAATATGAACTGCAGCAGTCACACAGCTGATTTAATGCACATTAAAGTCTCTACGAGGAACTTTTAAATATTTCTGAAACAGTCTCATTTCTCCTCTGATGATCATAAATTACATGTCACAGCAAACCAGACCATCAGTGCAAAGAATGCTATTTTTATATAGTTTTTCTTAATGCCTTTGTCATGGGTATACGCTCACCCAGGAACAACAACAACACTACGGCTTTTGTCCAAAGGGGGCGCTAGAATTAACGCAAACTGAAAGCTCCTCAGAGACACTTTAAATAAACTGATTTGATGAATTATTGTGAGAAAATAGTAATAAAAGAGACACGCATAAGAAACGTACATGGGAAGGCAACATTGCAATCACTCAAAACATCCTCCTGCCCTCAAATGCTCTGCTTTGTCCTTTAGGAGGATACTCTCAAACTGGTGTGTTCTGGTTCTTTCCTGTGTGTGTGTGTGTGTGTGTGTGTGTGTGTGTGTGTGTGTGTGTGTGTGTGTCTATGTGTGTGTGTGTGTGTGTGTGTGTATATGTGTGTGTGTGTGTGTGTGTTTGAGAGAGAGAGAGAGCGAGAGAGAGAGAAAGAGAGAGTGTGTGTGTGTTTGTGTGTCTATGTGTGTGTGTGTGTGTGTGTGTGTGTGTGTGTGTGTGTGTGTGTGTGTGTGTTTGAGAGGGAGAGAAAGAGAGAGACAGAGAGACAGAGAGAGAGAGAGAGAGAGAGAGAGAGATAAAGAGAGAGAGTGTGTGTGTGTGTGTGTGTGTGTGTGTGTGTGTGTGTGTGTGTGTGTGTTCTACCTCTGGGTCTGATTTGGTTTTTACAAGTTTTCTCAAACGTTGAGGATGTTCTGAGTTGTTTTGAGTTAGAGGAGAGACGTGCTGAATATTTAATGATCATTTCACGATAAGTGCATCGGAGTGAGAGCAGCGCTGCAAAGTAACCCTTTCAGCTAAAACACACACACACTATATACAATACACACACAGACGCACACACAATATACAATACACACACAGACACACACAATATAAAAGATAAAACACACACACACAATATACAATACATACACAGACACACACACAATATACAATACACACACAGACACACACACAATATACAATACACACACACACACACAGAATACAATACACACACACACACAATATACAATACACACACACACACACACACACACACACACACACACACAATATACAATACACACACATACACACAAAATATATACACACACACACCAACACACACAATATACAATACACACAAAGACAAACACACACACAATATACAACACACACACACACACACACACACACACACACACAGACACATACACACAATATACAATACACACAAATAATATACAATACACACACACACACACGTGCCATAGACTGTATAGACCAGGTTACTGCAGGGAGATGTTATGCTCATCCAGAAAGTGCAGGTCTAAAGGTGCGAACACACCAAACGCGTTGGGTGCGGTGGCGGCGTTGAAAAATCCTATTTTTGCATAGGGAACCATTGGTTTAGCCGCGATGATGCGTTGGCCGCGGTAAAGCGGCGCTTTGGGCGCGGTAGCCGCGTTACCTTGCTCTTTGTGTTCATTTCCGAGTGGCGTGAATCTGCAATGCTGTTTTAAGGCTATTTGTTCCGTTCAGTTGCTGTTTATTTGTCTTTTGGCACAATTGTTGGCCATGTTGTTGTTGTTTTTGTGTGGACATGAATGCTGTTGTGTCGGGTCGGGTCTGATCGCAGCCATGGTTGATTAGGGGAATAAATATATTGGGAGGGAGACTAGCTGCGTAGCGTTGGGCGCGTTGAAACATTTTTTGACACAAAATGACCAAGCGCCAGATCAGGTGCGTTGGGCGCTTTGGCCACCGCACCCAACGCGTTTGGTGTGTTCGCACCTTTAGCGCCTTGTGCTTCTATTCTTCCGTGAGGCAGTTGATGGCTAACTGTTTCCAGCAGTTATTTATATAATGTTTATATAATGTTCTAGAACTACTTAGAGTGCACACAGTGGGTCAATCAAAACATTTCTTCAACTTTTTAAACTTTTTAAAATATTCAACTTTTTCGAAAGATTATTTTAACATTGAAACCAATGGGAGCAGCCTTGAAATGCTTTAAAAAGACACCATCTTTGAATCACTACTTATTTTATTTATTTATTTGTTAGGGACATTGCATATTAATGAACAGCTGTAAAAATGCCAGATTTGAGCCAAAGTGCCCCTACTGTTTTTTCTATTTGAATGATCTGTCATCATTACACATTCTTTAGCTTTTTTTAAACCATTCAACTATTAAAATCTTCTGCTCTTTATGGACATGGTAGGTACATTTAAAAAACTAAAATTCTGGGAGCTCCGGACGTAGTGAATAGAGCGCGTACCATATTGGCTCCGGCCTTCGTTGCAGTGGTCGCTGGTTCAAATTCCGACCCGTGGACCTTTACTGCAGGTCATTCCCCCCCCCCCTCTCTCTGTCTCCCCATTACAACTCTGTACTGTCTAATAAAGCTTGAAAATGCCAAAAAATAATCTTACACGTTTTTTTTTTTACATTCTTTAGCTTTTAACAAATCTTCCTAAATCAGTCCAGTTTAGTTTCAGCTTTTCAGCATTCACACGCATATTCATCAGGAAATGCATATTCTATCATTTATTGTCGATCTTACACACCAGCTCAAAGTCCGCCACAAGACTGTCTTTAGTCAAGTTGTTATTAAAGTGTCTGTGAGGAACTTTCAGTGTGTGTTTATTCTAGCGCCCCCCTTTGGACAAAAGCGGAAGTGTTTTTACCACGCCAGCTGTTGTTCCTGGGTGAGCGTATACCCACGACAAAGGCATTAAGAAAAACTATAGAAAAACAGCATTCTTTGCACTGATGGTCTCGTTTGCTGTTACATGTCATTTATGATCATCAGAGGAAAAATTAGACGGTTTCATAACATTTTTAAAGTTCCTCATAGCGACTTTAAGAAAGGGACTGAGCTGCAGTAGGATTTGGCCTTTAGGAGTTGGAGCTAAGTATACAAGAACATCTCCACAGACATACTAACGGGCAAAGCATTATTTAGGAGTGTGTAGATAGAAGAAATTAATGAACAGTTTGACAGCCCTGGTTTACACATTTCTATTTATAGTGAAGCTGTGTGGAGTCGTGTGAGGTATTGGCCCGTCAACATATTTCACACCCAAGCAGAGACACACTCACACTCACACTCACACACACACACACACACACACACACACACACACACACACACACACACACACACACACACACACACACACACACACACACACACACACACACACACACACACACACACACACGTCTAGATGTGTGTGTGTGTGTGTCTAACACGTGATGTTGGACAGCAGCATACACACACACACACGTTGGAATAAATAATAATAAAATATTTAAAGGTTGCTTTGACTGTGTGAAGAGTGGCACTTCAGCATACTCTGCTAACAAGATAAATACAAGAGAGTGTGTTTGTGTGTGTGTGTGTGTGTGTGTGTGTGTGTGTGTGTGTGTGTGTGTGTGTGTGTGTGTGTGTGTGTGTGTGTGTGTGTGTGTGTGGAGCAAAGGAAGGTCACACAACGATAGCTGCAGTAAACAGTTTTCGTTAGAACGCTCTTAAATAAAGTCAGTGACAGAGAGCGAGAGAGACACACACACGACACACACATAGAGGGAGAGAGAGAGACACACACACACGACACACACACACACAGAGAGAGAGAGACACACACACGACACACACACACAGAGAGAGAGAGAGACACACACACGACACACACACACAGAGGGAGAGAGAGACACACACACGACACACACACACACAGAGGGAGAGAGAGCGAGAGACACACATACACACAAAATATCATGAATTCTGGAGATAATTGAACATTGTGTGAAAGTGACGCAGATCAGGTTTCCTTAGAGAGACTAGAGGTTGGTCGTCTTGGAAACTATTAACCCTGCGCACACACGCACACACAGAAGCTATTAACCCTGACAACACAGAACCGACCAATAGAGAGAGAGCCAGGGATAGGCTTCTGTCAAACATTCGGTCTGGGGGCGCTCCCCCCCCCCCCTCCATAGAGTCTCAGTCCTCTTCACAGCAGACCCGGGTTAGTATGCAGCCCGGGTCGTTCTCTGCATGTCATTCCCCTCTCTGTCTGTCTGTCTGTCTGTCTGTCTGTCTGTCTGTCTGTCTGTCTGTCTGTCTGTCTGTCTGTCTGTCTGTCTGTCTGTCTGTCTGTCTGTCTGTCTGTCTGTCTGTCTGTCTGTCTGTCTGTCTGTCTGTCCTCTTCACAGCAGACCCGGGTTAGTATGCAGCCCGGGTCGTTCTCTGCATGTCATTCCCCTCTCTGACACATTTCATCTCTGTCTCTACAACACTGTCTAATAAAAGCAAAAATTGCAAAAAAAAATTATCTTTAAAAAAATAAAAAGCCTTAACTGTACTGAACCAAATCAAACAGGAGTTGTTGAGTTTCTCCCTGATAAGAAGTAAGGGTGAACCACTTCCATTTCAACTTAGGAAAAAAAATAACGTGGATGGTTTAATTCACTGTTTATTGTTGTTATCAACGAGGTTTAAAGTAAATCTGGTTCAACTGGCAAAGAGCCAAATCTCAGACCTGACTGAGTGGAAAGGCATGTGGAATAATGTATAAAGATTATCAATCAAAATATAATTGCAATTTAAACATCAGAATGTGGCTTTTCTTTGTTTGTGTTTATAAACTGAACATCTGTTTTGGGACTGAACGTGAAAACACTAATTTAATCAAGTGTGTGTGTGTGTGTGTGTGTGTGTGTGTGTGTGTGTGTGTGTGTGTGTGTGT
>NC_137233.1:220265-222765 GCF_949987685.1 Ammodytes marinus | reverse complement strand
AAGCCTTGAACCTCATAGAAATGTCTGTTTAATCATGAGAAAAGGTATTTTAGGTGCCTAAATGCAAGTTGCACTTCTCTTTGACTCTCTGCTGAAGTGAGACAGAATGGGATCATCAAAGCAGCTCCCAAAAGATCTGAAAAACAAAGATTGTTCATTGTCATGGTTTAGGGGAAGGCTACAAGAAGCTTTCCCAAAGGTTTCAATTGTCAATTTCGACTGTAAGGAACGTTCTCAGGGAATGGAAGGACACAGGCACAGTTGCAGTTAAACCCAGGTCTAGCAGACCAAGAAAAGTACAAGAGCGGCATAGGTGGAGGATTGTGAGAATGGTTGCACACAACCCAAAGATCACCTCCAAAGGCCTGCAAGAACATCTGGCTGCAGATGGTGTATCTGTACATCGTTCAACAATTCAGCACAATTTGCACCAAAACATCTGTATGGCCGGGTGATGAGAAGGAAGCCCTTTCTGCGCCCACGCCACAGATACAGTGGCATGGAGAATGCAAAAGCAAGTACAATGTTCTGATATGGCCGTTGCAGTCCAATAACTTGAATATCATCGACAATCTATGGGATGATTTGAAGCGGGCTTTCCATGCTCGGCAGCCATCACATTTAACTGAACTGGATCGCTTTAGTATGTAAGAATGTTCAAAATACCTACATCCAGGATCCAGACACTCATCACAGGCTACCGAAGGCGTCTAGAGGCTGTTATTTTGGCAAAAGGAGGCTCAACTAAGTACTGATGTCATTTTTATTTTGCGGTGCCCACATTTATGCATCAGTCAAATTTTGTTATGATGCCTATTGCATATTTTCTATTATTCCAATAAACAAAATGACACTGCTGAATTGCTTCTGTTTCCCTAAGGTATGTCATATATGAAAAGGAATTTGCTTCTTTGAAATCCCAGCTAATGATGAACAAAAATCCCCAAAATTAGAAGGGGGTCCCAAACTTTTTCATATGACTGTATAATAATAATAATCTTGTTCTAGTTTCTTTAAAGTCTCTACGAGGAACTTTTAAATATTTCTGAAACAGTCTAATTTTTCCTCTGACGATCATAAATTACATGTAACAGCAAACGAGACCATCAGTGCAAAGTATGCTATTTTAATATACTGTAGTTATAAAAATATATGTACTTTACCTGCAGTAGGAATGTGATGCAACACTTTCACTGGTAATGTTACGATGTTATTTGGTTCCTTTGCACAAACCGTTTCATTCTAACAACTGCATATTTACCATATTTGTATTTTATATTTTCATGTCTTATATTCTGTGTCTTGTACTTTTACTATATTTGACACATTACACTAAATAAACTCACCGGCCACTTTAGTTTACTTTACACCTGTTCAATGGCTTATAAAAACAAATAGCTAATCAGCCAATCACACGGCAGCAACTCAATGCATTGAGGCATGTAGACCTGGACGGGACAATGTACTGAAGTCAAACCGAGCATCAGAATGGGGAAGAAAGGGGTTTAGGAGACTTTGGCTGTGTCTACATGCCTCAATGCATTGAGGCATGTAGACCTGGTCAACACATACTGAGGTTAAAACCGAGCATCAGAATGGGGAAGAAAGGGGTTTAGGAGACTTTGAATGCATAGGCTGTGTATTAACACTGTATATGTATACCAGTTTACAGAGCCTAGGCTGTGTATTAACACTATATATATACCAGTTTACAGAGCCTAGGCTGTGTATTAACACTGTATATGTATACCAGTTTACAGAGCCTAGGCTGTGTATTAACACTATATATATACCAGTTTACAGAGCCTAGGCTGTGTATTAACACTATATATAAACCAGTTTACAGAGCCTAGGCTGTGTATTAACACTATATATATACCAGTTTACAGAGCCTAGGCTGTGTATTAACACTATATATACCAGTTTACAGAGCCTAGGCTGTGTATTAACACTATATATACCAGTTTACAGAGCCTAGGCTGTGTATTAACACTATATATATACCAGTTTACAGAGCCTAGGCTGTGTATTAACACTATATATACCAGTTTACAGAGCCTAGGCTGTGTATTAACACTATATGTAAACCAGTTTACAGAGCCTAGGCTGTGTATTAACACTATATATACCAGTTTACAGAGCCTAGGCTGTGTATTAACACTATATATAAACCAGTTTACAGAGCCTAGGCTGTGTATTAACACTATATGTATACCAGTTTACAGAGCCTAGGCTGTGTATTAACACTATATATACCAGTTTACAGAGCCTAGGCTGTGTATTAACACTATATATATACCAGTTTACAGAGCCTAGGCTGTGTATTAACACTATATGTAAACCAGTTTACAGAGCCTAGGCTGTGTATTAACACTATATATACCAGTTTACAGAGCCTAGGCTGTGTATTAACACTATATATATACCAGTTTACAGAGCCTAGGCTGTGTATTAACACTATATATAAACCAGTTTACAGAGCCGGTGAGTGTAGGTTAAT
>NC_137233.1:212765-215265 GCF_949987685.1 Ammodytes marinus | reverse complement strand
GTGTGTGTGTGTGTGTGTGTGTGTGTGTGTGTGTGTGTGTGTGTGTGCGCGCGTGTGCGTGTGTGTGTGTGTGTGTTTCCAGTCAGTCCGTGGTGTCATTGGCTCCAGACAAAGCTTTATCTTTTATCTGCTAATTGTGGTTCTGACCCACAATGCACTGCAGCAGAAGTTACATCACATGGACTGTTAAAGAGATCCTATTATACTACTTTTCTGGTCTTCATTTCTTGTTAAAAACTGCTATAGAGCAACCTGACACGAATCACATCACAAAAAACTATGTAGATTTTCGGGACACTCTTCCTCTCACCCTAGCGAGCACAGCAGTCTCTGTCCACACACTGCTTTGAGCTTCTCCGCCCCTCCCCCCCCCCCTGCTGCAAACCCCACTCTGTTGTGATTGGTTACCTTCCTTCCAGAACACTTTCAGCAGCGCGCGGGCAGATTTGAGCAGGCAGGTGGGGGCATGCAGCCGGAGCTTGCCTGAGCAGCATTACCATACATGGAAACATGACAGAAACTACCCGGAAATTTGAACAAGTTATTTCTCGACCGGCTGCCCTAGTGTTTAGTGCTCTGCATAGCCACCCCAGACGGTCAGCAGGGAATACGTCTAAATGCATGTACGTAATTACTTGATTCTCTAGTATGTTTAAACATGACTATACATCATTATAACAACATTTATAGGTCATAAAAGTCGAAAAGTATCATAGGTCCTCTTTAAAGTATGTCCCAGTTGTAGCATACTGCACGCTAACGTTCTCTTACCCGCTCCTCCACACGCACGCACACACGCACACACACACACACACACACACACACACACACACACACACACACACACACACACACACACACACACACACACACACACACACACACACACACACACACACACACACACACACACACACACACACACACACACACACACACACACACACACACACACACACACACACACACACACACACACACACACACACACACACACACACACACACACACACGTTCTCTTACCCGCTCCTCTCTCCTTCCACCAGAACTCGGACCAGTATCCCAGTCACAGCTACGAGGATCGGGTAATGGTCCACGCTCTCCAGGCCTGAGGAGAGATACACACATGTTAATACACACACACACACACACACACACACTGAGACACACACACAGACACACACACACACACAGACACACACACACACACACACACACACACACACACACACACACACACACACACACACACACACACACACACACACACACACACACTCTAGACCTTATATACTGTGTGCCCAATCTTGACAGAAGGCTAAAGTCTACGTAGTTGGTCTGACTAGTGTGAGGAGCCGTATACACAGCAACATAAAACACAGATGTACTGTCATGTTCTGTGATCAGCTGAGAGGAGAGTTTACATGAAGAGCTAACTGCTAGGTTTCAGCACCAGCTAGTGGCCTGGCTGCGTACTACAGCCATGGAGGTCCTTTAAGCAGATCAGATTTAAACGCTTTCAAAACCCTAAAGGCAAAACGTGCTGTTTTTACACGATACCGTTGTCTTGTAAAGCCTGAATAACCCCTTAGTGTGTGTGTGTGTGTGTGTGTGTGTGTGTAGTCATTAGTGTGTATTATTACCTGGCAGTCTGAGGTTGTGTGTGTGTGTGTGTGTGTGTGTGTGGGTGTGTGTGTGTGTGTGTGTGTGTGTGTGTGTGTGTGTGTGTGTGAGTGTGTGTGTGTATCTGTCTCACTGTGTGTGTGAGAGAGAGAGGGACAGAGAGAGTGAGTGTGTGTGTGTGAGTGAGTGAGTGTGTGTGTGTGTGTGTGTGTGTGTGTGTGCCTTAGTGTGTATCATTACCTGGCAGTCTGAGGTTGACGACTCTGTCAAACAGGTTCTTCTCTGCTGTGACTCTGTTCAGCACCTGGTTCAGAAGCTGAAATACAATCACACAGTTACAGTCTGGTGTTATTCTTTAAAGCCAAACCCACTAAATCCTTCTAACTATGTAATGTGGGGAGTTAGTTTCATGATAGTAAAGTATCTATCTATCTATCTATCTATCTATCTATCTATCTATCTATCTATCTATCTATCTATCTATCTATCTATCTATCTATCTATCTATCTATCTATCTATCTATCTATCCTTCTAACTATGTAATGTGGGGAGTTAGTTTCATGATAGTAAAGCATCTATCTATCTATCTATCTATCTATCTATCTATCTATCTATCTATCTATCTATCTATCTATCTATCTATCTATCTATCTATCTATCTATCTATCTATCTATCTATCGTGCAATGTGGGGAGTTAGTTTCATGGTAGTAAAGCATCTATCTATCTATCTATCTATCTATCTATCTATCTATCTATCTATCTATCTATCTATCTATCTATCTATCTATCTATCTATCTATCTATCTATCTATCTATCTATCTATCTATCTATCGTGCAATGTGGGGAGTTAGTTTCATGATAGTAAAGCATCTA
>NC_137233.1:200265-205265 GCF_949987685.1 Ammodytes marinus | reverse complement strand
TTTTCTGGCATTGTCATTTGAAGCTATTTTATTTAGGCCTATTTATTTTATATAAATGTATGTCATTAGACAGGAGATTTTGAAACACAAAGAGAAGCTGTCCGAGCTCCACCAGACTGCTGTTCAGGTTGAGGAATCCGGCATTCTTGCATGTTTGGTAGCTCAAATAAATATGATGTAAATTCAATCACTCTTCCGTGTCTGGAATTGCATGTATTCTTGAGTCTATAAGGTAAAAATAATATAATAAGATAAGATAACCTTGTTTGACTTGTGAAATGGGGGACCTAAAGAACATTTTGATTTTGGCTGTACTATACTAGGTACTTGTACTATATTAACTGGGTTAAATATAATTGCATTACTAAAAAGACTAAAATACAAATGTCATTGACTAAGACTAGACTTAAATGTCATCAGTTTTTGTTGACTAAGACTAGACGAAAATAGTCCCAGATAGTTCTGACTAAGAGAAGACTAAAAAGCTCAAGACTTTTAGTCAACTGAAACTTGACTAAAAAGAGTTCAAACGTGACTAAGACTAATAAAAACTAAAATGACAGTTTGACACAAAGACTAGACTAAAACTAAACTTAAAACACGCCGCCAAAAACAACACTAATGTGCGTGCGTCTATGTGTGTGTGTGTGTGTGTATTTCTCTTAGTGTGTGTGTGTGTAACTGTGTGTGTATGTGTATGTGTGTGTGTGTGTGTGTGTGTGTGTGTGTGTGTGTGTGTTACCTGTTCCTACTATCCGTGGATCAGCGAAGTGCTTAGCGAGGATAGCAGCGAGTTGAGTCAGTGTTTCCTCGTAGCCTGAGAGAGAGAGATGGGAAATGATTTAAAGCTACGGTCTGTAACTTTTTTCATATAAATGAATGTCTGTTACATTCAAGCCATCAGCCAAACGAGTTGACACAAAGTTGATTAAGCCTATTATCAGCTCCACAAAACTCTCTCTGTATTTCTCAGTATGGCAGCGTTTACAAACTCTCTGTACCCCCCCCTCAACCTCCCCGACACTGGTGCAGGAGCTCAGAAAAATCCCAAGAAGAGCCCAAGAAATGTTTCAGTTGTTGATTCTACTGCTAAGAAAAAAACCTGGACGTACAGCAGAAGGTATAAAATCCATGTGCCATCACTGAAGGCTTTACCTCATGTAGATGCACCGACAGTGTTGTTGTTATTACTCAGAATTCCTCATGGGGGGGACAGAAGTTACACACTATAGCTTTAAAGAAGATAAGAGGAACTTCTAGTAGTAGTTGATTGTAGCGCCCCCTTTGGACCAAAGCAGTAGTGTTTCTGCCACACCAGCACCTGCTCTCTGTCTGTCTGCCTGTGTACCTGGCAGCTCCTCCATAGCATTAGCACTGTAAGCGTTCATATGTCAGCGTGTGTCTGTCTGTCTGTCTGTCTGTCTGCCAGTCTGTCTGTCTGTCTGTCTGTCTGTCTGTCTGCCTGTCTGTCTGTCTGTCTGTCTGCCTGTCTGTCTACCTGGCAGCTCCTCCATGGCGTTAGCAGGGCTGAAGTAGTTCTTCAGGGCACTGTAGGCGTTCATAGCCACGTTCAGGTAAAACTCTGGGCTGAAGGCGAACAGAGAGCCAGTGTGGTCTGCATGCTCTATGGTCCTGATACACACACACAGCAGCCAGTACACGTCCAGCATCTTGTCCTGCACAGACAGAGAGGGAGACAGTTACACACACAGACAGAGAGACGGAGAGAGAGACAGTTACACACACACACACAGACAGAGAGACACACACATACATCAACATCAAAAATTATATTTATACTTTTTTTTCTGTGGCTCCTCCGGTGCCCCTTGGCGGACGTCTATATTACCTATGCCACAGGCTGTCCCTGTGTGTGCGTCCGTCCGTCCGTCCGTCCGTCCGTCCGTCTGTCTGTCTGTCTTACCTTAGAGTATATAGTGTCTGTCTGCCTGTCTGTCTTACCTTAGAGTATATAGTGTCTGTCTGTCTGTCTGTCTGTCTGTCTGTCTGCCTGCCTGTCTGCCTGCCTGTCTGTCTGTCTGCCTGCCTGTCTTACCTTAGAGTATATAGTGTCTGTCTGTCTGTCTGTCTGTCTGTCTGTCTGTCTGACTGCCTGCCTGCCTGTCTGTCTGCCTGCCTGCCTGCCTGCCTGTCTTACCTTGGAGTATATAGTAGCGTTGATCCAGGCCAGTCTCCTGCACAGGTGGTTCAGTTTCTCAGAGAAAACCTTCTGACTCTTCTGTAGCTCCTCCAAGATGTCAGCTCTCTGTCAGGGTATCAAATATATCGTTACACCTTCAGCTCTCTGTCAGGGTATCAAACACATCGTTACACCTTTTCTGTGTGTGTGTGTGTGTGTCAGCTCTCTGTCAGGGTAACAAATACATCGTTACACCTTCAGGTTATCCAAGGTGTCTGCTCTCTGGAAGACAATACCATCTCTACCACGTCAGGACTCTAAAGCAGGGGTTTTCAAAGTATGAGCGAGTGAGCCCCCCCTCAGAGAACATTCAGCTGAGTCCCCCCCCCCCCCCCCCAAAAAAAGAGTTCTAAATCCCTGTGTGTTTTGAAATATCTTTTCATTTATTTTAACATCTTTATCCAAGTATGTCTTTGTTTTGCTTTTTTAAAATACATTTGAACATCTTAATCCAGTGTTAAATCCTGCTTCCTTTAAGCATGGATAGTAGGCTAGTGACTGAGTGTGCAGCGAAGTGAGAAAGATAGGCAGAAAGCCTTGCCCAAATTAATTATTGTTAAATTTCCTGTGCCTCCAATGTCCTGCTGTGTGAAAATAGTAGCCAGCGGAGAACCAGACCCTCCTAGGGGGGTCGGGGGTGCATATGCACCCCAGGAGTTTTTATTTTACCTTTTTAAAGTGAAATGCATGAATCCGGTGCACTTTGAGAGGAAAATTAAGAGGCTAAATATGAGGAATTTTGTGTGAACAAATAATTTGGAGACACTGGGTCGGATGAATTAGAAGCTATTGAAGAAAGGCACATGGATTTTCCATAAAAATATTAATTAAAATAAAATATTATGGAGGGTCCTCTGGGATGGGCTTGGTGCTCTTTTTCTTTAACAATACATATTTCTCTGTAGTATAGTGAATGCATTTAAATGCAGTGAGAGGAACGAAGCAGAAGAACTCTTGTCCAGCTATCTATTTTTCCACAGACAAGGCTGAAATAGGCTATAGACTATACACAGTGCATGGGCAACTGAGGGCAGTCCCATTTCCAAATGTTTTTAAAAAAACTCAATACACACTGTGCATGGACGTGAACGTGACATCACGTGACATCACGTGATCAGTTAACCTCGGATTACCTCCCATATGATCTGATTAAATTATTAGGCTATTAACTAGACCAAAACCTTGTATTCCTTTTTTTGTA
Organism: Ammodytes marinus; assembly: GCF_949987685.1. Classification (NCBI taxonomy): domain Eukaryota; kingdom Metazoa; phylum Chordata; class Actinopteri; order Uranoscopiformes; family Ammodytidae; genus Ammodytes; species Ammodytes marinus. The sequence continues at coordinate 201,864 of NC_137233.1, read as the reverse complement.
TGATGTTCATATCAAAAACACAAACTAAAAAAAATAATAAAAAAAAAAAAAAAAAACTCCCCCACAGTTTGAAAACCACTGCTCTAAAGTGTCTACGAGGAACTTTTTTATTTCTACAGGTAAATCCCATTGAGACCGAAGACTCTTTTCCCACGTTACCATTCACACACACATTCATACACCGATAGCAGGCTAACTATCGACATTCACACGAGGCAAGGTGGGTGAAGTGTCTTGCCCAAGGACACAACAACTATGACACAGGTGGCAGGGCGGGGATCAAACCTCAAACCCTTTGATCATCAGCCAACCCGCTCTACCAACTGAGCCACAGTCGGCCCAAAAAACTTTCACTTTGTGTTAGTTCTAGCGCCCCCTTTTAATGAAATAATGAATGATGAATAATGAATGATGGATTGGATTTATATAGCGCTTTTCTAGTCACTCAAAGCTCTTTACAGGGTTCCAGGTTCCATTCATTCACACACAGTCATACTGGTGGTGGTAAACTACCATAGTAGCCACAGCTGCCCTGGGGCAGACTGACGGAAGCGTGGCTGCCATTCAGCGCCTACGGCCCCTCCGACCACCACCTCAAACATACAGCAGTCATACACATTCACACGAGGCAAGGTGGGTGAAGTGTCTTGCCCAAGGACACAACAACCATGACACTGGTGGCAGAGCGGGGATCGAACAGCCAACCCTTGGATCATTGGCCAACCCGCTTAACCACCTGAGCCACGGTTGCCCTTTTGGACTAAAAGCAGTAGTGTTTTTACCACGCCAGCTGTTGTTCCTGGGTGAGCGTAACCATGACAAAGGCATTAAGAAAAACTATATAAAAATAGCAGAACATTTTAAAAGTTGGGAAACTTGGAAAAACATAGAAATGTAAGCACACACACTCACACACTCACACACACACACACACACACACACACACACACACACACACACACACACACACACACACACACACACACACACACACACACACACACACACACACACACACACACACACACACAGCGTACCCTGGGTGGACATCTAGCGATCTTCTCCTCCGTGTCCTTCAGAGCGATGGCGTATTCATGGACGTCATCTGAAACCACCACCATCTGGACAGACAGGGACATACATGTTAGTGTGTGTGTGTGTGTGTGTGTGTGTGTGTGTGAGAGTGAGTGAGTGAGTGAGTGAGTGAGTGAGTGAGTGAGTGAGTGAGTGAGTGAGTGAGTGAGTGAGTGAGTGAGTGAGTGAGTGAGTGAGTGAGTGAGTGAGTGAGTGAGTGAGTGTGTATCTTAAATACTTGTTATTGTCTCAGCTTTATGATGTGCATGAAATTATTATTATTTTTTCAATTTTATTCATAGAATTTTCATATCAGGTGCATCTAAAAAAATGATGCATGGTCAAAGTATTTGTGTGTGTGCATGTGCGTGTGTGTGAGTGTGTGTGTGTGTGTGTGTGTGTGTGTGTGTGTGTATCAGTCACGGTCAGAGGACAAAGATATTCTGATTAGTTTTTCAATGTAAACCAAAACTTCAAACACTTGATATTGAACCTGTATGATGTGACACACACACACACACACAC
>NC_137233.1:192765-195265 GCF_949987685.1 Ammodytes marinus | reverse complement strand
CACACACACACACACACACACACACACACACACACACACACACACACACACACACACACACACACACACACACACACACACACACACACACACACACACACACACACACGATTAGCTTCCCAAACCTTTTTGTAATTTTTTTGCAACTTTTTTTTAAAACGTTTTAAAAATGTTTACAGTTGGGTGTGAGGGTGGGATGTGGGTGGGGTATGTTCGGGGAAAAAAAGTTCTCATTGTGCTACAATTTCTTTGTTACTAACATTTAATAAAAAAAACTTTGGAAGAAAGAAAAATGTTTACAGGTTTTTTTTGCAGCTGTTTTGTGAAATTTTTTCCTTGGTCTTCTAATAATCCATTTATTAAAAATCGATTTGTTTTTTGGAGAGTTGATTGTTTTTCTTCTTTTTTTGTAAAGTTGATTTCATGTTAATAATATAAAATAATTAATGAAGTAATAATTTGTTAAATATTGCCAAATTTGCATATTATATTTCTTTATTGAAACATTTCTGAGATCGTAGTAACATATGAACCTGGGAACAGTTAAACTTTAAGACACTGGCTGCAAGTTTATACTTCTTCCTACTCCTTTTCAGGCATATCAATTCAATATGTTATTTGTTTATTTTTTGTTTATTTTTATTTTGTGAAATCATTTGAACATATTTTTTTATTGTATTTTCATGCTTTTAATTTTTCTTTTTTTGATATGTCTGAAATAAAATTGAATGAATGAATCAAACCTGGGCAGAGAGACAGACAGGTTATAAGAGAGAGACAGCTCTAATGAGATCGTAGTAACATATGAACCTGGGCGGCTCCACTCTCCTCGTCCTCATCCAGATCATCCATCGAGGTCGACTGGATCTCTGCTGGGTCGATCAGGATGTTAGCTTTACTGGCTAGGTCGTCTAGAGAGACAGACAGACAGAGAGACAGACAGCTTTACTGGCTAGGTCATCTAGAGAGAGAGACAGACAGAGAGACAGACAGCTTTACTGGCTAGGTCATCTAGAGAGACAGACAGACAGAGAGACAGAGAGACAGACAGCTTTACTGGCTAGGTCATCTAGAGAGACAGACAGACAGAGAGACAGACAGACAGACAGCTTTACTGGCTAGGTCATCTAGAGAGACAGACAGAGAGAGAGACAGCTTTACTGGCTAGGTCATCTAGAGAGACAGACAGACAGACAGACAGACAGCTTTACTGGCTAGGTCATCTAGAGAGACAGACAGACAGACAGAGAGACAGACAGCTTTACTGGATAGGTCATCTAGAGAGACAGACAGACAGGCAGAGAGACAGACAGCTTTACTGGCTAGGTCATCTAGAGAGACAGACAGACAGGCAGAGAGACAGACAGCTTTACTGGCTAGGTCATCTAGAGAGACAGACAGACAGACAGACAGAGAGACAGACAGAGAGACAGACAGCTTTACTGGCTAGGTCATCTAGAGAGACAGACAGACTGGCTAGGTCATCTAGAGAGACAGACAGACAGAGAGACAGACAGCTTTACTGGCTAGGTCGTCTAGAGAGACAGACAGACAGAGAGAGAGACAGACAGCTTACTGGCTAGGTCATCTAGAGAGACAGACAGACAGACAGAGAGAGAGAGACAGCTTTACTGGCTAGGTCATCTAGAGAGACAGACAGACAGACACAGAGAGAGAGACAGCTTTACTGGCTAGGTCATCTAGAGAGACAGACAGAGAGAGAGAGAGAGAGACAGCTTTACTGGCTAGGTCATCTAGAGAGACAGACAGACAGGACAGAGAGACAGAGAGACAGACATGAGAGAGACAGAGAGACAGACAGAGAGAGAGACAGACAGACAGAGAGACAGAGAGACAGCTTTACTGGCTAGGTCATCTGGAGAGAGAGACAGACAGAGAGACAGCTTTACTGGCTAGGTCATCTGGAGAGAGAGACAGACAGAGAGACAGCTTTACTGGCTAGGTCATCTGGAGAGAGAGACAGACAGAGAGAGAGACAGAGAGACAGCTTTACTGGCTAGGTCATCTGGAGAGACAGACAGGACAGAGAGAGAGACAGACAGACAGACAGAGAGAGAGAGAGAGAGACAGCTTTACTGGCTAGGTCATCTAGAGAGACAGACAGACAGAGAGACAGAGAGAGAGACAGACAGACAGAGAGAGAGAGAGACAGCTTTACTGGCTAGGGTCATCTAGACAGACAGACAGAGAGACAGACAGCTTTACTGGCTAGGTCATCTAGAGAGACAGACAGACAGACAGAGAGACAGACAGACAGACAGAGAGAGAGAGAGAGACAGCTTTACTGGCTAGGTCATCTAGAGAGACAGACAGACAGAGAGACAGAGAGAGAGACAGACAGGCAGAGAGAGAGACAGCTTTACTGGCTAGGTCATCTAGATAGAGAGACAGACAGACAGAGAGAGAGAGACAGCTTTACTGGCTAGGTCATCTAGAGAGAGAGACAGAGAGAGAGACAGCTTTACTGGCTAGGTCATCT
>NC_137233.1:182665-185165 GCF_949987685.1 Ammodytes marinus | reverse complement strand
ACTGTTCACTCAATATGTCACCTGTCCCACAAGAGGAGACAAAATACTGGACTTGTTTTTTACTAATGCTAAAGACGCATATTCATCATCTGCCCTCCCACCGCTGGGCAGAGCCGACCACAATATCATTCACCTGCGGCCTGTGTACAAACCACTCGTGCACAGGCAGCAGTTGGAGCCACGAAAGCTGAGAATGTGGAATACAGACATAGAAGACGCTCTCAAAGACTGTTTCAGCTCCACACTGTGGGAGGAGCTCTGTGATCCTCACGATCAGGACGTTGATGCCATCACAGAGACTATCACAGACTACATCAACTTCTGTTTTGAAAACACCGCTCCACTCCGTACGGTGCGGTGTTTCGCAAATAACAAGCCGTGGATTAACTCAGGCATAAAGGCTCTGCTGAAAGAGAAGAAAAGAGCTTTTAAGTCTGGGAATAAAGAGGCGCTAAAAGAGGTGCAAAAACGACTGAGGATAGCGATACGACAGGCTAAGGCTCGCTACAGGGGCAAGATGGAAGAGCAGCTTAGCAGACAGGATGCCAGGGGCGTTTGGTCTAGCCTTAGAACCATCTCAGGCTTCAAGCCAACGCCCGTCCAGCCGGTGGGAGACCAACAATGGGTCAATGATCTGAATAACTTCTACCTGAGGTTCAATCAACAACCCGCCCCACCCCCTGCACTGCTGCCCCCCCCTACCCCTGTGGCTGAGGGACAAAGCCCCTCATCTGCAGTCGTTAACACCTCTGCCACTGCCACACGGCCCATCCACTCACCCACCACCAGCTCCCCCACCCCTCTCCTCCACTCACCCACCACCAGCTCGCAGCCCGCACCCCTCTCCTTCACAGACACCGAAGTGAGGAGAGAGCTAAAAAAGATTAAGGCGCGGAAAGCGGCGGGCCCGGACGGGATCAGCTCCAGACTTCTGCGATCCTGCGCAGACGAACTGTGTGGAGTTATGGGGCGCGTCTTCAACCTGAGCCTCAAGCTGAGGTCGGTACCACAGCTCTGGAAGACCTCGTGCGTGGTACCAGTGCCCAAGACACCACGGGCCAAAGACCTCAGCAGCTTCAGGCCGGTGGCTCTCACATCCCACCTGATGAAGACCCTGGAGAGGCTCGTTCTGGGCCACCTCCGCTCCACGGTGAACTCAGCGATGGACCCGCTGCAGTTTGCCTACCGGCCCGGCATCGGAGTGGAGGACGCCATCATCTCCCTCCTCCACCGTGCACTGTCCCACCTGGAGAAGCCCGGCACCGCTGTGAGAATTCTGTTTTTTGATTTCTCCAGCGCCTTCAACACCATCCAGCCGAGGCTCCTGAGGGACAAGCTGGAGGCGGCGGGAGTGGACAACGACTTGGCTGAGTGGATCCTGGACTACCTCACAGACAGACCTCAGTTTGTGAGATCCAGGGATTGTGTGTCTGAGGTCCAGACCTGCAGTGTGGGGGCCCCCCAGGGGACCGTCCTCGCACCATTCCTCTTCACCCTCTACACTGCAGACTTCAGACACAACACCGACAGCTGTGTCCTGCAGAAGTTCTCTGACGACTCTGCCATCGTCGGACTCATCACTGAGGACGACGACGCAGAGTACAGAGGACTAACGCAGGACTTTGTGGACTGGTGTCAGCGGAACCACCTCCTCATTAACGCGGGGAAAACCAAGGAGATGGTGGTGGATTTCCGCAGACGCCACTCTGCTGCCCCCGCCCCAGTGAACATCCAGGGACGGGACATTGAGAGAGTGGTCTCTTACAAGTACCTGGGTGTTCATCTGAACCACAAACTGGATTGGACTCATAACACGGACGCTCTCTTCAGGAAGGGCCAAAGCCGGCTCTACCTCCTGAGGAGACTCAGGTCTTTTGGAGTACGGGGGCCTCTCCTGAAGACCTTCTACGACTCTGTAGTGGCATCAGCCATCTTGTACGGAGTAGCCTGCTGGAGCAGCAGCATCACAGAGAGGGACAGGAAGAAGCTGGACAAGGTCATCAGGAAGTCCAGCTCTGTCCTGGGCTGCCCCCTGGACACAGTGCAGCAGGTGGGGGACAGGAGGGTCCTGGACAAACTAACATCCATGCTGGACCACGACTGTCACCCCCTGCAGGACACTCTGTCTGCTCTGGAGAGCAGCTTCAGTGACAGACTGATTCACCCTCGCTGTGTGAGGGAGAGATTCCGCAGGTCTTTCCTTCCTGCTGCGGTCAGACTGTACAATCAGAACTGCTGACCCTGTACATGTCATTCACCTGTATATACTGTAATCATGTGCAATACTGTGACTTAAGAACGTGCAATAATGGTGCTACATGTGTCACTGTCACTTTATTATTTATTCTGCCCATATCCTGCTAACTCACATAGTTATAGTTTATATTTATACAAAGTTTAAAGCTAAAACATAAGCTTATACAAAGTTTAAAGCTAAATAAGCATTTACAGCTATTGCTGTGCCCCCTGTGTGCTCTTTACTCCTGTGTGCTCTTATTCC